>NC_079443.1:17483671-17783671 GCF_903798145.1 Danio aesculapii
TGAACGCTATTGGTTTACAGAGAAGCGTCACTTGCTCATACACAGGTTGAAAAATGAAAACAAAGCAACCGCCATTTTTAAATACAAAGCGGAGACGTTTCATTGTAATTCTGTAAGCATATAACAACGAGCCATGGTTGACCCGAGCTCAGACAAACCTTGTCGTTGTCTTGATGTACAGCCACAATGAAAAGAAGAACAAAATCTGCCGTGCCTTGTTTTTGTTTTATGAGGCCGTCTAAAAGTGTGAGCAGTTTCAGTTTCTGCAGGGAGCTTGGTCCTCGCGATCTCTCGTGTGCATGTCTATATTTGAAATAACGAACTTCTTGAGCTGATGACAATAACGTGCATATGATTACTGAAGTGCTTCTGACATCCAATCCTTTTGGGGACAAACGCGAGAGTGAAGCGTGAAACAACAAAGGAGAAACCCGACAAAACAATGGAGCGAATGATTCTTTCACCAACCTGAAACATGAACAAACTGCCATGCATAGCTATTATCATCACCTTTTAGACTATTATGAACCCTGAATGATGGAATTACTCTCTAACAGAGGTTACATGTGCTGGTGAAGATTAAAGATACAGATGAGAGGTTTACACTGACTGTGGGCTATGTTGCGTGTCAATTTGAACCCAAATAAGGACTAAATGTATGTTGTGTGTAGTTTTTGTGTAATTGGTAACATATCAGAGACTGTAAGGGTCTGTATGTGTTCATATATGTTGCATTTATTTATTTATTACATATAATTGCAGACGTTGCAGTAGGCTATTTCTCACTGTCATTGATCTGCAGTTATAATCAACTCATGTTCCTCGAAAAAGTTAGTAATGAACATTTATACACAAGTATTTATGTGTATAAAGCATCTGTTTTGTGAGAAGTGCTTCTCATGTTATATGTGAACGACCCGTACAGCTTTGACATTTCCTCAACCTAGAACGCATCGACTGAAACTTTCTGTCGTACACCACGCCCAACAAAAGGGTACCCTTTAGGCAGTGGAAATGCAAGCCTGATAAAGGTGACCCATTCCGTACCAGTCAGTGGAAACGGGCCATAAAGGTTGTTTACAGAACCGAAAATGGGTTGCTATCGGGTTGGTGCTTGAAACCTTATTCAAAATAAAAAGATGCATAAAGTGTAAATGTCCAACTGAGTGCAAAAGTTTTGTTCTGGAAGTAAAAAAAAAACCCTTACTTTATAATGTTACACACCGTCTAGGGAAGGTGCAAGACAAAGAAAATATATAATCAAAATGTATTGGGGTTTTGAATTCGGGAGTTGACAAGGCCAAAATAACAAACAAATATTCATTTATTTTAAACCTTCCCTGATCAAAATGAAAGAAAAGAAAATGCAATTAACTACCCAACACAAAAAACAGAGATCAAAAGGTTTTCCAAATAAAATGGCGTCAGACACCTTACTATTATAATATTAAATACACTAATTACAAATTATTTACACAACAAGCAACCACATTTGAGGGACAATCCAAAAATCAGTGTCAACAGTCAAAAAGGTTAAACAAGCCAGTAGAACAAAATAACACACACAAAGCAAACATAAAGCCAACAGTACTCACAAATCTCAGTAGTCACAAACTTTAACACATACAAAAACTCTGCACTGTCAAACATTATGTCATAAGTTATGCCAAAACTACTATAGGTAAATCAGGAGCAAGCAATCAGTCTGAAGTGGCCAATCAGATGTTTCCTTCACTCTCAGAAATAAAGGTACGCAAGCGGTCACTGGGGTGGCACCCTTTCAAAAGGTACAAATTTGTACTTATTACTTAAGGTATTAACAACACGGGGTCATTCTGAAAACGTTGTCCCGCGGACGTTTCTGGAGACCGCGAATTATGTAGCCGGGAGTACGTATGGCTGCATTTGATTTTTTTTTAAACAAACGCTATGGGGGCGGTGTGACGCCGTTCCTTTTCGCGCTTACCGGCTGACAGCTTACCCTGTGTGGAGGCCTTTCCTGCCGCAACCAGTTTGTCCAGTTTGCTCGTCATGTATGTCAGCGAACTTGAAATGCAGAGAGATGTCTACGACAATGACGGGGTTCAAGTCCGGGGAAGAGCAGGTCCAGAAATGAGGTAAGACAAAAACAGAATCCAAAGAATAAAATGAACGAGTGAAAAACAGGGTGAGAATGTGGTAAAACCCGAAAACGTGGTAAAAATCAGATGATGGCTTTTCTTTTTCTAGACGGCTTTTGTAAATCGTTGGTTGGGTTTAGGGAAGTAAGTGGGTGGGCGGGTCAATTGGTAAAATTGGTTGGGTTTAGGGAAGGAGGAGGGTGGTTCTGTCGATTGGTCGGCCGGCCAGTCGGTCATCCAGTCATTCATCCAGTCAGACAGACGCTCGGTCGACAGCAACCTCTGATGGGTTTACGCGAGAACAGCACGGGCGCAAACGGCACTCGAGAGAGAAACTTGAGGTACGAAAAAACGCAAGCAGCCTCTCGTGAATTCCCGAAAAACAAAAACTGCAAAAATACGTACCTCCCGGGACGTATTTCGCGGTCTCCAGAAACGTCCGCGGGACTACGTTTTCAGAATGAGCCTGGGTTGGGTATTAATATGGCCCTTTTAGGTACAAATTGTACCTTATGAAAAGGTATTATCCCAGTGACAGCTTGCGTACCTTTATTTTTTGAGAGTGTAGCCGGGGCAGAAAGACATATGAGACATGACAACCATAGGATCGTAACAAGTTTATAAAGCTTTAATGACAATACAGTTGTATGCACTGAAACTGTTAATCAATTGTATTAATGCTTTTGTTAAACCTATTTATTAGCAACCGAACGTGTTTTTAATTGTGCAGAAAAACTATACTACCCATGATGCTGTACAGACCAAAGCACACCAATGATATCCAAGCTCCATTCCAATAAAGGGCCACAATATATAAAATACTGGAACCAGCACTATGCACTATTGGGTTTCACTTAATTTTAATGGTTCTTTTTGCACATATTGTTAACTATACATTACATGCCAACTAATTCTCTCTACAATATTAGTAAATTGTCTGGTTAATATCTGCTGACCCAACAAACATTCTCCTGACTTTAAGATATTTTGCAAGTACGTCAACTTACACTAACCCTAACACTAACTCTACAGTACTAATACTCCAAAAACCTAGTATGTAGTGTTACAGCATAACTCATAATCAAGTAAACATAATAAAGGAACCATAAAAAAAAAAGCGATTTCCTCTATTTAAGTTATTGCAGATCAACAACAAATGCAAATCTCTGCTTCACCCCGAAAATGATGTCATTCGAAAACAAAAACAAACACTTAAACTCCCTACAGTGACTGATTTCTTATTACTTGCATGAAAAATGTATCTGTTTTACAAGCAGATGGTGGATGGCAGCTAGAAGCTCCAAAATATCCATCAAGTCCCTTAAAGACCTTCCCTGTCGCGTCTGCTGATATCCGCAGGTATCTAAGGTGTAACCGGCTTGGCCAACCGCAGTCCCATTAATCTCCAACGTCAGTTTAGCGTTAGCTTCCAGAAACGGGCAGAAATGACCTCCGCAGTGGGAAAGCTCATTTAGCCGCGGTGTTTCTGTGGTAGCTATCAATAAACAGTGGTGAGTCTCCCACCAGACAAACCAGCGCTGATGAATGAGAGCCGGCGCTTAATTGCTGGGTAAATTAAAAGCTCACCATAGTGACAGCGTACTGTTGAGCCGATATTTAAAAACTCATTAAGCATGTGGATGTTTCGTTTAGTTTAGAGTCAAGGAGAGCATTTCTTGTCAGAACGTGACAAAGGACCGTGGCAAGAAATAGCACTGATAAATGTCACATGAGAGTTTTCCGAGGTGTTGATCAGGTTGCTTTTACTCCTGAAGTGCTAATTACCAAGCTAAAATCTAAAAGCACATGCTCCCAAAAGGAGATTTTACATCCATCTGTTTACCTAAACTGTCTTCTTATTTTGCTCCACAATCCCGGTTTTAAAGTTGAATTGTCCTTCTAATGTTTTGACAGTCTGGTCTGACTGTCACAGAGCTAATCGGTATATTCTTTCTTTCTTTCTTTCTTTCTTACTTTCAATTGGCATTTTTTTCAGCGAACGAGACTACTTGTACCATATATACTTGCAATCTATACTTGCAAACCTTTCGAGGTTTTACCAAGATTATTTATTTATTTATTTATTTGTTTGCTTGTTTGTTTGTTTGTTTTATTTTTCTAAGATGTCTGTTATGCTCGACAAGGCTGCATTTATTTAATTAAAACATAGAAAAAATGTATTTACATAAAAACTGTACACTGTGAAAAATAGCTGTAAATGTTACAGTATTACTAGCATTTTTTGTTGCCAGTAATACTGTAAAATTTACATTTACAATTGTGCTGCAGTTATTAATTTACTGTGCACTTGTAAATTTTACAGTTTTACTGGCAATTTTTACCATATTGCTGGTCAAATTTACAAGAAAACTGTAAATTAATAATTACAACTGTGCTGTAAAACGAAAGCACAATTGTAATTGTTAAAGGCCCTCGAAACCCCTCTCTTTCAGTTCAAGTCTACCTCAGAATTTTTTCAAAAAAATGCTTTATGATGGGCGTGGAGTGCTGTGAGCAGAGGGAGGAGTGGGCGTGGCCAGCAGAGCAGGGAAAAAGAGAAGAGCGAACAACAGTCAGTTGGCTCACAAAATGAGACACAAACCGTGAGGAGACCCATGATCTTATAGTTTACAAAGTTAAAATGCAAAGAAATAAGCAGTAATTTAATGCCCTGCTACACGTTATTCGTAATTTCATATACACATAACCACAATTTGTTATATCATTATAAAGCTAATCATGTTTATATAAACACTATAAATGAGGAGGACTTCTCTCCTCTTGAATCCCTGAGTCTGAATGCAGACACAGTGTATAGCAGTTCAGCAGGTCTCTTTCCCTATCTATTCCAACCATTAGCCCTGCCGGTAATATGGAGGATTTTAAAAATAGGTGAACATAGCAGCATGAATATAGGCGATGTGTCTGAATAGTAACGAACTCAACTGATAAAAGACAAAAACTGACATTCTCCAATTCTCGTACAGCTCTCCCGACAAAAATGCTTGCGGCAAACCAATAGCTTTGTTGTATCGGCCCTGACGGCATTGTGGGGAAAAACATGCAATAAACCCTCTGAATCACACATACGACCCTTCATGAACAGGTAAATACTGCTTGCTGTGCACGGACGCACTCTCACCCAGTCATTGGGTCTCACAGCTTGGCAGATCTGCCTTGCCTTCAGAAAGCACATGCTCTCATGAATAATTATGAAGCAGGGTCTTCGCATAGGATAAGAAAACTCTGCTATGAATAATAATGAGAAATCGACACGTCATCAGTCCACTAGCAGATTCGTGCTACGTCACCAATTTTGATCCCGCCCCAAAAATTATTTTAAACCCGGAAGATGAAATTAGCTGACAAAAGCTCCAAATTATCCAGTTTTCCCCACAATTAAAGCTGACAGGTGCTAATATTGTCTTAATTTTTTTTACTTTTTTTGCAGTGCACTTGTAAATTTTACAGTATTACTGGCAATAAAAAAATTGACAGTATTTTTTACAGAGTGTCTGCAATATACTCCTGTGATTCAAAGCGGAATTTTCTTCATTAACCCATTTAAACTTATTCCCCAAATAAATTATTGAAAAATGCTGATTTTGAACATTCAAATTGCACATTTTTTATTGTTGTCAATGTAAAAAACAGTCAAGATTTGGTATTATTTGGGGGGAACCATAATACATTATTCATGAATATCTGCATTCTATAAAAATGACTACATTATTTCAAAACAGAAGGAAAAAAATCACTGAAAGAAATAATCAATGTCAAGGGTTAAAAAGACAATTTTTTATATTTTCTTTGAGAGAGGGCTGTAAACTAATGAAAGCAATTCTTGTATCATTCATTCATTCATTCTTTTTCTTTGAACCGACAACTTACTGTATCCAGCACATGTTCTACACAGCGGATGCCCTTCCAGTTGCAATCCATCACTGGGAAACATCCATACACACTCATTCACACACATATACAGACAATTTAGCTTACCCAATTCACCTATAGCGCATATCTTTGGACTGTGGGGGAAACTCGAGCACCCGGAGGAAACCCACACGAACACCTGGGAGAACATGCAAACTCCACAAAGAAATGCCAACTGACCCAGCCAAGGCTTGAACCAGCGACCTTCTTCCTGTGAGGCAACAACGCTACCCACTGCACCACGGCTCTACCCACTTTGTTTCAACCTCAGAATAAAAAAAGATTACATAAAATATAACAATAATAAAAAAAATATGCAACATCATTACACTTTTCACAAATGTATATTTGTTCTACAAGTTTTTTCTTTTGCTGTGATTTTATCAAGAGTATCTGGATGCAGTCTTGATGATGCAAGCTGAGGCTGCATGTCTCAGTGATGCAATGTCAGACACATTGGAACTAGTGACGTCACTGTGAGGGGGAAGGTTAGGTGAGCGCATTAAAAAGCATTGGGTGCAGCTCAGATTGCACTGCACCAGATCTGCATCCTAACCCCTATCAATTTTATACCTATCAATGCCAGTTTATTTCTGACTCTAAACGTTTTACCTCCTTATCTCTTACTCTAATAATGACTTTACTTACTCACAGGGTTGTTTATATCGAAGTTGACATTTAGCCACTGTATGTGTGTTTCGTAACATCTAATTTTTAAAAGGTGTCTCATTAGCCCAATGCTCAACCCCTAACCTGGAGGACCAGGACATACACACATACACTACATTCTATTTAGCCTACCCAATTCACATATAGCGCATGCCTTTGGGCTTGTGGGGAAAACGAGAGCACCCAGATGAAAGCCACGCCAATATGGGGAGAACATGCAAACTCCACACAGAAATGCCAACTGGCCTAGCCGGGGCTCAAACCAGCAACCTTCTTGCTGTAGCTTCTCCCTCTGCACCACCATGCCACCCCTAATGACCTACAATTCCACAATTCGGTTGTAACTGAAAATCAGACGTTGTAACCAGAATCTATCACCTAGTTTGCTGAAAATGCATCATTTTCATTGGGATTTACATATATACATTACTTTTAGGTCAAGTTTTAGAGGCTCATCTACTCTTCTAAATGATTAGTGGAAGGAAGATCTAGTGTAGAGTGGATGATCAACTTCCTTGTTCTCTAAAAACCTCCCGCAAGCAAACTATCCAAACAGTCAAAACCTTTCAGGCTGATTTGTCTTCCTGCATCCCCTGTGCTGCTGACATTCTCTCACAGTGACTGTTATAGTTTTGTACGAGTTTATATGCGTTAACAAACCTTTTTAAATTTCTGCTATTCTCAGTAGCAAACGTTGTCATAGTTAATAAACTTCTGTTATGGTTAATGACAAATATTTTTTCCCATTCACACTTGCTCTTTGCCAGTATTTTATTTAGTCATTTCTGAAAATTAATTGTGTAAAACATTATCCACTCTGTAGTACACTGTGTGCCATTCAACATACAGAACATGGTAATAGTCAATACCTGTAACTTAATTTTGAATGCCCTAATTGTCTGTATATTGTGAAACATGTATGTGTATTCCTCTTAGGCTTGCTGTAGAGAAGTGAGAATGGATACGAAGTGTGTTTCAGCATCCCAGATGATGGGGTTTCTCATCTTATTGTTATGACTAAAAAATATGGAGGACGTCAGATTGACACTGTCAGCTATCAGCTACAATATTAGAAATTGTTAGTCCAAATCCTAAGTGTGAACAAGTGGTTGCACTGATTTCAGCTGAAGCTATAGTTTCATAATTTGATGGGAAGCTGAAAATAATGTCATAAAAATCATTACCTTATAGGTGGAAGTGAGAAAATGGAAGTTTCGAATGCATATACAGTTGAAGTCAGAATTATAAGCCCCCCTGTGTATTTTTTTACCCACAATTTCTGTTTAACGGAGAGATTTTTCTCAACACATTTCTAAACATAATAGTTTTAATAACTCATTTCTAATAACTGATTTATTTTATCTTTGCCATGATGACAGTAAATAATATTTTACTAGATATTCTTCAAGACACTTCTTAAAGTGACATTTAAAGGCTTAACTAGGTTAATTAGCTGAACTAGGCAGGTTAGAGTAATTAGGCAAGTTATTGTAAAACGTTGGTTTGTTCTGTTGACAGTCAAAAAAATTGCTCAAAGGGGCTAAAAATTTTAACGTAAATTTTTTTAATTTAAAGTTAATTTTTTAATAGGATGCTTAACAATATTTTATTTGTGCATATACATAAGTTTGATCAGTATTGAAGCCAAATCTGGAGCTAACAAATAAACTTACAATAATGGTCCAAAGATTCTTACATCTAAATTATTTTAGAGAAAAACATTAAACACATTTAAACACATAAAAACAAATACAATAAAAATTTTGTTGAAATTTTGTAGTTTGTACTTTCCCCCCAATATTTTGCTTGACTTTAATTGTATTATCTTTCTATTTCTAAAGATGTTTGGTGAAAAAAATATTATTTTAATAAATATATATTTTTATTAAATCTGTTTTGTTTAAATGCATCAAAATTGTACCTTTACCTCCCAATATTACCTATATTTATATAATTATATATATTTAATATTTATATTTTAATGTAAATATTTGGCTTTGTATTTTTTTTATTTACGTTTTGTTTATATACACACATAATAATTACACACAGTTGGTTCACATATTATGCAAATACAAACTATTATTTAGCATTCGATTCATTGTGATTAATCATTTGACAGCACTAATGCTGATTACTTCTCAATGCAAATCCTGAGCACACTAGCTTTCATATAGTAAATAACTTTAAGACTGATAAAGTGATACCCAAAAAATGTTCACTCTGATTCCAAAATTAAGTCAGACAAACAAATGCATGCATATTGTCTGGAAACAATTGTTTAAACAAAGAAGAAAGCTGATGTTTGATGAATGACAAAGCATTCATCAATATTGACTAAATGCAGCATTTTTAAAGGAACAGTGAGGTTTGGAAATCAGGGCAGAAACACAACATGAACTGATCACTCCCTTGGACAATTTATTTTTCCCAAGCTATATTAAAGATTTGTTAAAATAAACAAATCATTCAAGAATAACCTATAACTGAAGTATATATTTAAAATCAAAAGGCATTTAGTGGGATCTATAAGAACCTTTGTATTTCAATTTACATTTTTTTTGTCCTCCAAACCATTAACCAGAGTTAAGATGTTTCCCCTACAAATTTGCTATGCTGTAAAACCCAACAGTCAACTTTATGGTTTGAAATGGTTTGAAGCATTCGGTTTCCTCAAACAGTTTGAGTTGTCTTAACTTATTGGTTTTAACAGTACTCAATTGGTTTGAGTTACCTTCATTTACTGGGTTTTACTGTGCTCACATTGCTTCGTTTACTCAAATGGATTAAGTACACAGAACTCATTAGGATTCGTTTTTGAACTTAAAGGGTTTGTTGCAATTGGTTTCCTTAAATGGTTTGAGTTACCTCATCCTTTTGGGTTTTACAGTGTAGTTGTTTGTCCTCTTACATGAATACAGTCCGAAAAAACTGACTATTGAAAGATTTAGTCTTGTGCTTGCTTCTCCAGATCTCTCCAGAGAGATATGCTCTAAATGTTTCCCGAGAGGCTCTAGTTGGTTTGGCTGACAAAGAAGTGCACACCGTTGTACAATGGTACGTAATGTTGTTCTTGGTTTAGATGCTGGGTGTTTTAGTGAAAGTATCAGCGTTTATGCATAAAACACCTTAGTAACTTATTACATGCTCACAATGACATTTTCTTCTGCTTTAAAAATGTTTAATTCCCTGCAGCAATGAGTTAAAATATCTGGTCACATTTTTAATGATAGTTCAACATGTACTAAAGCATTAGGAAAGAATTAAAATGAACTAATAACACACTTTATTTCAGATGAATAAATACTGTAATAAATGTTTTGTTAAGGTATGAGAGATGTTACTAGGGTGGTATCCTTTCAATAGAGCCATATGTGTACTTCAAGGGTCCATTTAGTCCTTCAAAAACATGTATTTGTACTTTAAAAAAAATAAGAGGTACACTATTATACTTTTTAGGTACTAATATGTACTCTTGAGATATTAATATGGACCCTTTAGGTACCACCCCAGTGACATCTCTCATACTTGCAGTTAGAGTGCAGTTATACTGATGCACCTTTGCTGCTGAAAACCTTTTAGACGTTCAAGAATGAATGATTCACAGTTTGTGCACTGGTCTGTTATTGTTGGGGCATTTCCACTCCAGTTTACCAATACCAGCAAGAAAAAGCCTTAACCAAAAGTTAAAGCTGAACATATTTACTTTAGAGATGTACAAAACATTTTATTTGTGAGGGCAAATCACACAGACATGTTATCACACTGTGTGCCATTTGCATACTTTAGGGCTTGATTCCTGAGGAGAATTACCCAAATTCAGAAACATTTTGGCACTTGATGATCCCAAGTCTTCAAAAACTTCTACTTTTGTATCTCTCAGGGAAAAAAAAGACTTTGGACTTGCGCGTAGGTGAGTAAATAATTTTCTTTCAAGAGTGAACAAGCTGTTCCTTTAATTTTTAATTTTGCTTCATTGTCTGAGGCCTGCTAAAAGCTAAAAGGCTGAGATTGCTATTTACCTCCAAACAATCCAATTTCCATACAGTCCACCATCCCTCATTTAAAAGTTGATGATCACCAACCGGATATCTGAAACCCTTAATATCTCAAATATGCCCTCCAACTGACTAAAAACTGGGGCACGAAATAAATCGGCGACCAAGAGAAAAAGCAGCAACCCTTACGACCACATCTCAACACAGACTCCCGTGAGGTTTCACCAATTAAGATCGTTCCCTGAGCAGGGGAGAGGTCTCCTGACATGCTGTCATGTAGATGGAGAGACTGAGTCATTACGGAGAGACGGTGTTCCTGGCTACAGACAGTGAGGATAGTGGCTTTAATTGGCAGAGCGTTTGTTTGGGAGTCCTGTCTGCTCGGCTTTCTTAAGGTTAGGACTGCTGGGATTTGCTCTTTATGCAAATGCCTCCCCAAATACTCAGTTGCAGCTGAGACTTGAGAACTGTGTCGACTCTTCCATGACTCTGTACCAACATATGGGCTCCTCGTATCAGTCGAGCCAATTTGAGCCTCTTAAAAGCTGAACACAATAGGATGCTGCCTTACGGAGCGATGACAGACGAAGGTGGATGCATTGGAATAAACACTAAACACTAAAAGACTAATAACATGTCTGAACTGACCCGTGTTTCGCCTTTGAGAATTGTAGGGTATATTAAAGCCGAGGTGGCCGTGGTCTCTTTTTGCTTTCTCTGAACTCAAATAAAGACACAAATATATTGGATCCGCCATCTCTGCGGGATCCCCGGATCAGCGCTATCTGAATTCAACGTCAACATTTGCTTTAGGTCCATATGAAAGACAGGGAGAGGAAATAAAGAGGGGGAAATACTGTATTTCCTTTCATTTCGGCGCTAGCATATGCTCTCTGAGCAGCCATAGACTACCTCAGAGAAATATTTGCTTTAGAATTACCCACAAAAAGAAACGGCTGAGCCCTTTGAACAGACTGGTGCAAAATCTCTCTGATCAAACAAGAGAAAGCGCCGACATGTCAGCAGATGCATCGCAGGAAACGCTGAGAATGGCGAACGCTAGCTCCACTTACAAGCACAGTTTGGATCAATGGGTTTTGATATACTGTGGTTTCCGTTTACCTGGTCACCTATTCTCATAGCCTCGGGGTTTCAGTGATATTCAGGGAGAAATCCTTAGGGGAATTACACTGCAGATAGAAGAAAATAGGAAGATGCGGAAGATGAATAATGTCTGACATGCATGTCTGATGCTCTCACAGGAGGAATGCTATTTGAATAAACATTTCCAATGAGGACATTGTGTTTTTGTTTGTCAAATCGCAGACATTAGCTTAAGGCTAGCGAGATTGGTAAGGGATGTTGAGAAAACTGACATGGATTGGTCAAAGGTTCACTAGTTCCTCATATCAACTCAAAACAGACCAGCACCCCAGGCAGAAAGGACATTTTGCTTCATTGCTGGCGAAAAAAAAAGGAAGAAGAAGAAAAAACAACAACGGGGAAAGTGTACAAAGGCAACATCTGGTTTCATATTCAAAGGCTGTAAAGGAAATGGTGGGACTTCTGTTTTGATTTATGGAATTATTTGAGGACTCTCTCTCTTCCTAGTACTCATCCTGTCCGCATTCACATTGTCACTAATACGAGAACAAACCTCGTCACCGAGACAGAATCAGGCTTGTCTCAGATGATTGATATTGGGGTTTTGGATGCTAAGTAAGAAACATAAAAAGGAGACAAACAGAGCAGCTTCACTGATATTCTATTTTTGCCAGTCTTGTCTTTTATCTCTTTGAACCATGTTGTCTCCTTGAAAAAAATTAAGTCTGCTAAACACTCCCACCACTGCTAAAGAAAAGTTTACCAAATATCAGACTGGCTTTAGACTGTAACAATAACTCAAGGCTCTATATACCCTTTTTTTCTTGAAATTTCCATGGCTATCCACCTTTATGCCTATTATTGCTGATATCCACTGTATTTTGCAACAAGGACGTATGCAATTTGCTGTGAAAGTGTGAAATTTACGATTCATTAACTGCAGACTAGAAGAATAATATAATGCAGTAGTCTTGCAGTGCCCAAGATCAATCAGAATAGTATCTAATATAATAATTACAATAGTACAGAATCTAATAATTGTCAGTCTTTATTGAGCACTGTTTAATTGGTCATCCCATTCATAACGTTTTGTGGGAGAAAAGGGGATTCTAGCATCAGAATTCATCTAGTGAAAAGTTGATCTACCACTGGTATAAATTTAGAGACAATAACATCGAAAACTTACCTAGTGCTGCTTTAATATATGATAACACTTTATACTGATGCTTCACCAACTGAGTGCAAGTACACTACCTGACAAATGTCAAGTTTTAGGAACACAACAAATAATGACTTTTAGGTGATCATTTGGTATCAGAAGTGGCTTATATGAAATGCAAAGGCCTCTAGATTACGCTTATTTCACCAAAATAAAATATGATCATACCTTGATTTTTAATTAATTCATTAGGACCGTAAGATTGGAGGACTGCATCCATACATCTCTGCAATGACTCAAATAACTTATTAATAAAGTCATCTGGAATGGCAAAGAAAGCGTTTTTACAGGACTCACAGAGTTCAACAAGATTTTTTGGATTCATCTTCAATGCCTCCTCCTTCATCTTACCCCAGACATGCTCAATGATCTTCATGTCTGATGACTGGGCTGGCCAATCCTGGAGCACGTTGACCTTCTTTGCTTTCAGGAACTTTGACGTGGAGGCTGAAGTATGAGAAGGAGCGCTATCCTGCTTAAGAATTGGCCCTCTCCTTGTTGTTTGTAATATCATGAGCAGCACAAATGTCTTGATACCTCAGCCTGTTGATGTTGCCATCCTCTCTGCAGATCTCTCGCACTCCCCCTTACTAAATGTAACACCAAACCATGATTTGTCCCTCACCAAACTTGACTGATTTCTGTGAGAGTCTTGGGCCCATGCAGGTTCCAATAGGTCTTCTGCAATATTTGTGATGATTGGGGTGCAGTTCAACAGATGTTTGTAAACTAGAAGTCAAGTTATTATTTGTTGCTCTTACAATTGGGAACGACAACAAGACTTTTGTCAGGTAGTGTAGATGCTAATTTACACTAATCTTAACCATATACAGTCTACTAATACTTTACTGATACTTTAATGACAGTTAAAAGAAGAATGACTAAAGGGGGGCCATTAATTAAATATAACATTTCCTTCAATTAATGTTGCTTTTCATTTAGCTTCTTCACCCAAAACAGAAAAATCATTAATGTCATTAAAAATAATTCACAATAATAAGAATTATCTTTGTTAAGAGAAAAACAAAAGGCTCATTTATATCTCTAGACTTTACACACCTGAAACTTGTCTATAGCACTTGTTCACTGCTGCTCTTATAGTTGTGTAAATTGCTTCCTTGTCCTCATTTGTAAGTTGCTTTGGATAAAAGCGTCTGCTAAATGACTAAATGTAATTGTAAATGTATATATATTTAGACGTTAGCACATAAGGCTAACAACTCAAGCAGAGTTTATGATTTGAAGATGCAAAGTTAAACACTCCTTCCATCTCCTTGAAAAGATTCAATTTAGCTTTCAGCTTGTCATCACAGGTTATACAGAAAGTGCATAAATACATGGAGTGGTAATTAAATGAGCAACCACTGCTAGTGTTTACAAGGTCACCAAACCCGTGCACAGACAAATTGCTGGCAGGCAAGAATTCAAGTTGAAATGTCTTTTCGGTAAACTCTGCCGGAAAAGCGAACAATCTGCATTAAAAAACATAAAAAGTTGGCCAGCCTTTCAACACAAGCATAAATTCATTGACAGACAAATTTTTAGCACATACTGTATATTAAAACAATGAGCAATTTAAACATGCCCCCCTCTCTCACAAAACCACATCTCTTCCTGATATTCAAAACATGCTGCATCAGGACAAACTCGAGAGGAAAAGCATGGCCAGGAAATTCCACAGGAGCAGTGCACGGAGTGGGGGAACACAACTGTGGCCCTGTACCCCAAAAATCCCACCAGCGGCCAACTCAAACAGCAGCTCCCCATGAGGAAATGACTGGCCAAACAGAAAACAGTGATGAATCTGCATGGCATGAATGTAAGGATTTCTCCACTCAGACCTGCAATCTTGTGTGGCTTTACCACCTCGCTCCAGTATTTCCACATCTGTGTACTGCAATCATTATTCTGAAGCCAATCCAGTCCTATATCGTGTGATATAACACCTCTACGCGGTCACGTATAAGTGTGTACTTGAGCCCATCTGTATCTTGGCTGTGGTTTTCCTGCCCATCTGAAAGTCTAAACCAACTTTCAGGAACAGGCCTAGACCTTGATTAAATTCTTTTGTTAACGGTGATTCTCCTCTAAGAGCATTGGACTTAATTTGTGTCCAAGAGAGTTCATAGTCTGCTCTTGATAATGCCGCCGACTTCCAGAGGATCTGATATGATCACACAACTGTGAAAACAAAACAAAAAACATCCCTCTCCAGATGGGGGCAAAGGAAATGATTCTAAAATAATTTTTTGGTTGGTGTGTATTTACTTGCTTTGAGAGAGTGACAGAGACAATGCACTGCCCATACTTTACCATATCTTTGGTTTGGATTATTATTGTTAATAAAGGACAATGAACCTTTATCTCATGCTTAAGTGATGATAAATGAAATTTCTAAACATAATGCTGCGCTTTAATGTTATTATGCATTGAATAACTGGATACATTCATTTCAGCAGGCACAGGACGTCAACATGACGTCAGATTGACATTGCATTTTGGGTGAAAAAAAAATCGGGTTGATGTCAGAACCAAACGTCAGGCTGACATCAGTGTAAAACATCGGACAGATGTTTAATATTGGCCACTTTCCAACACCAAATATCAACATCCAATGATGTTATAGCTTGACATTGTGTGGACGTTACCACTATGACGGATACCTGTCAACATTGGGATGTGAAAATAATATCCCTCCACCCCCTAAAAATATGTTGTGTTCAAAAGAAAACCCACTGAGATTGACATGTTTAGATGTTATTTTTATTATTATTATTATTATTATTATTATTATTATTATTATTATTTGCATATGTCTGTTCAAACAAGTACTCAAAACCCAGAGTTTCCCCTTTCACCTATTTATCACTATGAAGCGCATCAGCTGACAGTCATGCACCGCTATATTAACTGTTTTGAGGATTTCATATGAGGAACAACGGCACTTGTAATGGAAAGGAAGGGAAATCCCGCTGTTTTTTATATTTATTTTAAAGTGTTTGCAGGCCTAAATATAACGAAAGCATAGAACAGATTTCCATTTAACCAGTATGGTTTGCATGTAGGAAGGATTGGCCCTTTAATGCTTAGTGTCACCCTTCATAGAAAGATTGAAAATATGGGAGAAATACAGGAAATTACTTTTACGGGATGATAGCGGGATAGAATTGTAAAATACAGGAGAATCCTGGAAAAAAAACAGGAGAGTTGACAGGTATGCTATGACGTCTATCAGACGTTAGATTTAGGTTGCCATACCTGATGAATAAATGTCAGTATTTGACGTCAATATGATGTTGGTTTAATATGTTAGCTCGACGATGGATTTTGGTCACCAAAAAAAATCTATCAAATATTAACGTCATTTGACGTCATTATTGGACACCAAAATAACATTGTCCTGATGATGATGGCTAGACATTGAGTTTTTGTCACCCGACATCACAAAATCGAACCTAATATTAACGTTTTGTGCCTGCTGGGATGTAACAGGTCTGAATGTGGCCTCATTCACTATTCCCTAAATTAGTCCACACCAGAAGGGATGCTCTTTAGTTTGTGCTTTGCTGTTTGAAAAAAATAAAATAAACTTTTTGATCAGACCCTGTGATAGTTAAAGGAACATTTCACTTTTTTAAAACCATTTTACTACTCTTCTACGGTTAAGTAGCTGAATTTTATCATTTTATCCATTCACCAATTCCTGGACTTCCCAGCACTTTTAGCTTACCTTAGCATAGGCCATTGAATCGACCATTAGCATCTCAGTGACGTTTAAAAAAAGAGTTTTGAACATTTCCTATTTAAAACTAAACATTTACTATTTAAGACCCTTCTGCCATGAACTTAGACTGACGGAAAATGAAAAGTTGCTATTTTATAGGCTGATATAACTAAGAAATATCCTCTCATTTCAGTTTAATTGTCAAGGAACTATGGCTGCATCAGGAATTGAGTGTTTTCTAGCCATTGAGTGTCCGTCAGTTGTACACTCGTTGTTGCAGTGCATTGTGGGATTGATTGATTGTCGGAGAGAATGTTCACTAATGTTTTGGGCACCACTACAAATGGCTGCTTTTAAATAGTGCACTATTTGAGATTATAGAGGCTGATTTCAGATACATCACTTGATTCAGAATAACAGAGGATGTTCTGAGTTTAAACATGCTCTGTTCAGGTGAATCACTAAACCAGTTTACGACACAATTTATAAACCCTATTTATCCACCACAACTTCAATTTATTTAAGTTAAAGCAATAGCTCACCAATATATTAAAGTATAGTTTCTATATTTCCCTGTGATGTTGTTTCAAATCCACATGGCTTTCTTTTGCCGTTGAACATGTGGATGAATCTTTTGCACGCATGCACAGCCACAAAAGCATCATTAAAATGGGCCATAAAGTCCATAAACAGGCTCATAAACTCGAATCGCTATTTGCTGAAAATCATTTCATCCACCTTACCTCTTTAGCACATTCCTGGTTCATGTAAGTAACGGTATGATTTGTGAATAAATGACCCTTTTAAAGGGATAGTTCGCCCAAAAATGACATTTTGGTCATTATTTACTCATCTTTACTCATTTTAAACCTTTTAGAGTTTATGTTTTCTGTTAAACCCAAAATGATGTAAACAGTGTCTTCCATAGCATTTGCTTTTCCTACTATGAATTTGTCTTTCAGCTTTCTTCAAAATATTTTCTTTTGTGCTAAACAGGTTTGGAACCAATTGTAAAAATGGTGAATTATCCCTTTAGGTATGCATATGATTCATTCATGAACCCAACTGGGCTATGTTCCCCAGAACCACAGTTAGCCAACTATTGTTTCTAATTCTGTCATTTCTCAAATTCATCGATCCAATGAACATTCACAAGCAGCATCACAAACTACAGCTCTAAAAGCATAATTTGCTCCTAATATGAAATATACCAACACCATCTCACGACAATTTGCAACTTTTTGATTCAGTGGCTAATTTTTATCAATTCGTACGATCCAATTTGTACTATTTAGTATGATTTGCTCATCACAAAATGATGGTTGGGTGTAGCAGCCTGATCTCACGAGAAAACGTAAGTATTTTACGTTTTGACAGTTTAGTGGCTAATTCGTACGAATTCGTACGAGTTCAGTCGTACGAAATTGTACGATTTTAAAAAGGAGGCGTGGCACCTAACCCCACCCCTAAACCCAATCGTCATTGGCGCATGAGCAAATCGTACTAAATTGTACTAATTAGATCGTACGAATTCATACGAATTAGCCACTAAATCAAAAAGTTACGAATTGCCGTGAGATTGTGTTGGGTGTAGGGGTCGGGTTGGATGCCACGCCTCCTTTTTAAAATCGTACATTTTCATACGACTGAACTTGTATGGATTCTTAGGAATTAGCCACTAAACTGACAAAACGTAAAATACTTACGTTTTCTCATGAGATCAGGCAGAATATTCACATAATCAGACTATTAAGGGCACCAAATAAGTTAACATGTGCACACTACATCTTTTTTTCCATAAATATATACATTTCATGCTGCATCTTTAAGTTTGTTAGGTGACTAATTCAAGTTGTTTTTTTGAAGTGTGCGCATGTGTTTACATGCATTAGTATCACTGGAGGAAGTCATGTACTGTAAGATAACATGCATAATGAAGCAGTATAGCAGTATAATTACAGTCATCTGTTATAATCTGAAATTATTTTAATATTTAACCTTTTTCACTCCACCACCTGTGTGACATCACTGATTAAATGAAAATTTATTGATTTAAGTTTGCAAAACCCACTGCAGGGGCTTAACAGCAAATACTATAGCAAGTGATAACAAACAATATGTTGCTTTGTTTACACCCAAAAATACTGTAATTATTCAGAATATTTACTGAATTTACTGCCACAACAATAATATTTTCAAGTTTTTTTTTTTTCCAAACTGAAAGAGACTGTCATTCACTGCCATTCAGAAAGTGTCCTTGAGACCTTCATTGATTTTATCTTTTTGTTATTGATTTTAAATTTTAGTTATAGCCTACAGTTTTAGCTATAGGGTTTTATTTGTATGTTTCTGTGTTCATTTTTTTAAATGTCAGTAGCCGTTGACTTGCATTTTATGAATCAACAAAGACCACAGTTTTAAACAAACAAACAAACAAACAAACAAACAAACAAACAAACAAACAAAAAATTAAACTTTGGGGATCGCAATATTGTAGGATGCTCTATACACTCTAAAAAACTTTGAGTTATTTATTTAACCAATGTTTGAGTTAAAAATATTTTGTGCTTTGCTGGGTTATTTTTTAACCTTTATTGGGTTGTTAATTTAATAGGTTGGGTTAAAAAATTTAATTCCGACAGTAAACTGATTCAACAGACACAGAACAGTAACGTTGTAATGTATTGTTAATATATGTGTGTAATTTTGTTTTGCGTTATAAAGTTTATTTAAGCTCTAATGCAATAATCTTACTGAAATCTTTATCATGTTTACCTCTGTGTGTCGAGTGATTTTTATACCCATTTCATCAGTACTCTTTTATTTAATTAATGATGATCCAAACGCTTCATAACCAATTTATATTAAACAGTTTATCGACAGTACCTTCCGTGTTCATCTCTACATTTTTTGGGGGGTGAATAATAGACATATTTTAGATATTCTGCCATCATTCTCACCTTTAAGACCTAGCGGAGACTCCAATCTTGGTGAATGTATGTTGCCTTTTTATTAAAAAAAAATACATTTCCTTTCGCTAACAAACTATATTATAGCATTTAAATACTAATATAGACACATAAATATGCTACATTTTATTTAAGAAGTTGCTGGTTTTCCCAAGAGAATCTGAGCATTAATATAGTGATATTCGCCACTAGAGGACACTGACTTGATCTTAACAATCTCAACGTTTCTTTCTTTAGTCATCCTACACAATAGCAGAGCAGAGCAGAGGCTTGTTATCATCATTTGTTAGAAGATGATTGGTTATCTATTTCAAGGTTTTCTCGATTTCTAACTATTAAAAATTAAATGTTATTATTACTGTTTGTGTGTAGTTTATAACATACAACTAAACATACATTGTCCATACCCTGTTTTCAATTCTTGTGAGATTTTAATGGTGTGACCACTAAACTAATAAATGTTGACTGTCAGCTTATGTTAATTTGTGGTTTAATCTTTTCCTTTTGTTTGTTCATTTTAGGTTGCGCTAGACAGAGCAAGTTTTAAACCTCACTGATAATCTTGGTGAGAAAGGTGAGTAAATAACAGCTCTGTATTTTTACATGATCAATTTTTACATGATTTAAAAATACACTGATACACACTCTTAAGCAATATCACATATACACGAGTATTGAGAATATATCTTTATACATCCATATTTCTTAAAATCAAAGTCTACGTTTGTGATTCCTCTGTAAATGCATTTATACTCTGAACAGAACTGGCAGTGTGTAAAGACACAAATACCACTTTCAGAAGTTTTTTGTGCCATATTTGTGTGTGAATTTGGTATTAGATATCAGGCATGAGGTATTGTATCAGGCATGAGGCCACAGGTACGTACAGATGGCTGATATTAAGTCTAAGCACAGTTTAGAAATTTCAGAACTATATTTACATATAGACTGGGGTAATGAAGCTGAAAATTATTCTTGAAATAAATTACTAAATAAAAACTACCTTTGAACAGTTATTTTGCAATACAATAACAATACAGTATGCTAAAACATTAAAAAATCTTACTGATCCCAAACTTACATATACAGTGCATCTGGAAAGTATAGCGCTTAATTTTTCCACATTTTTTATGTTACAGCCTTATTCCAAAATGGATTAAATTTATTTATCTCCTCTAAATTCCATGCACAGTACACTATAATGACAATGTGAAAAAGATTTTTTGAAATTGTTGCAAATTTCTTAAAAATAAAAAACCTGAAAAATCACATGCACATAAGTATTCACAGCCTTTGCTCAATACTTTGTTGATGCACCTTTGGCAGCAATTACAGCCTCAAGTCTTTTTGAATATGATGCCACAAGCTTGGCACACCTGTCTTTGGGAATTTTTGCCCATTCCTCTTTGCAGTACCTCTCAAGCTCTATCAGGTTGGATGGGAAGTGACGGTGTACAGCCATTTTCAGATCTCTCCAGAGATGTTCAATAGGATTTCGGACTGGGCTCTGGCTGGGCCACTCAAGGACATTCACCGAGTTGTTGTGAAGCCACTCCATTGATATTTTGATGGTGTGCTTTGAGTCATAGTCCTGCTGGACGATGAACCGTTGCCCTAGTCTGAGGTCAAGAACACTCTGAAGCAAGTTTTCATTCAGGATGTGTCTGTACATTGCTTCATTCATCTTTCCCTCTATCCTGACTAGTCTTTCACCGCTGAGCGCTGCTTGGTTTTCTCCAAACGTAACGCCTGGCATTCACTCCAAAGAGTTCAATTTTAGTCTCATCAGACCAGAGAGTTTCTTTGTTTCTTATGGTCTGAGAGTCTTCCAGATACCTTTTGGCAAATTCCAGGCGGGGGAGTGGCCTCCGTCTGGCCACTCTACCATACAGGCCTGATTGGTGGATTGCTGAACAGATGGTTGTCCTTCTGTAAGGTTCTCCTCTCTCCACAGAAGAACGCTGGAGCTCAAACAGAGTGACGGGTGATTGATCATTCAGCTTAGATGACCGACCAGCTCTAGGAAGAGTCCTGGTGGTTCCAAACATCTTCCACTTAAGGATGATGGAGGCCACTGTGCTCATTGGAACTTTCAGAGCATTTTCTGTAACCTTCTCCAGCCTTGTGCCTCAAGTCAATCCTGTCTCAGAGGTCTACAGACAATTCCTTTGTCTTCATGGTTGTTTTGTGCTTTGACATGCACTATCAACCCTGGGACCTTATATAGACAGGTGTATGCCTTTTTAAATCATGTTCAATCAACTGAATCTCAAGATTGATCAGAGGAAACATAATGTACCTGAGCTCAATTTAGAGCTTCACGGCAAAGGCTGTGAATACTTATGTACATGTGATTTTTCAGCTGTTTTTTTGTAATAAATTTGCAACAATTTCAAAAAATCTTTTTACACATTGTCATTATGGGGTATTGTGTGTAGAATTTTAAGAAAACAAATCATTTTAATCTATTTTGGAATAAGGCAGTAATATAAAAAGATGTGGAAAAAGTGAAGCGCTATGAATACTTTCCGGATGCACTGTATATATCCTATTGTGATCACTGAAGTTTGTAGTTTTAGTTTTACAGTGTAATGTAGCTTAACTATAATTAACAATTAAGAAATTTCAAATGTAGGTAAATTATAGATCTAATTATAGATTTTTAGAGATACAACTCAGACTATTTTGGCACAAAACAAAAAAGCAAACTAAGTGGATGCAGGATCTATTGTTACGGATGCATCATTAGACTCCATAAGGTCCATAGAATATATTAAGACCTGCATTTATTGTATGCCACATTACAGATGAGGATTTTCTAAAAATCTGCTATTCTTTACATATTACAACAACGTTATCACATGGGGTTGAACTATGTGGGGACAGAGAAGAAAACCGCACAGCTCTTGAAAATGTCACTCATGGCTTTTATTCTCTATTGAGTGTTGAGATTTACATGACAACAAAAGGTAACATAATACCAGTTGGCAGCCGCTAGTCCCTCATTAGAGCGTCTCTCTCCCTGACTCACCAGAGCCTGATTCACAGCTCAAATCTCAACACAAAGATGAGCTTTAAACATCCATAAACCCACATGCCCATGAACACCGCAGCATTATCATGCGTATATAAACAATTGAAGATAATCACACTATGCAAATGTGATAATACCCATGGGGATGATACTACTCCTCTGTAAAAACCACCTGAGACAATGGGCTTCTGGCAATACCTCAGGTAGCCAAGCAATACTGGAAAGCACAGCACATTTTTACGAGTAACGCCACGTGCTTTCTAAGCAGGATTACAGGAAGGATGGCATAAACCTAGACAGGGGTCACTTTAGGTCAAGTGCACTATCAGACAGTCTTGTTATTGTTATGAATTGAATTCAGCTTGTGAAACACAGTCTTGAATTGGATTTTTGCTGCTTAAATAACACAACCTAGTTATTTCACAACAATTTAGCATTTGCTTATGAGTACTAGCATTAGAGGATCACAACTCTAATTTAAACACTTTTCACACTTTATTTCCGTTTGTTGAATTTAAGATACATTGCATCTACTTGCCAACTAATTCTCATTAGACTATAAGTAGACTGTTAGGTTGGGGTTAGGGTTAATATAAGTTGACATGTACTTGCAAAGTTTCTTATAGCCAGTTAAATGTCTGTTTAGCAGCAGTATCAACAGATATTAAGCAGACGGTCTACTAATACTCAAGTCCACCATCAAAATAAAGTGTTATCTAAAAACTTGCTCGGTTTTATTTGTAAATGGCAGTGGTATGATTGACAGGGAATGGGTTATATGCATGACAAGTGTTTTTCAGCCACCGATAGATGTCTGGTTAAACGTTTATGTGACTATTTACGATTTCTTATTGTAAGTCTCCTTTTACAGCATTAATAATGTCATTTAAAGGTGCTGCATGTAAGCTTTTGACTCTTCTAAAGCATAAAAATACCATAATATGTTTGCAGATATTGGCCAATTACATTTCAGCACCTCGGTAGAAAACCACATATTTCATTCAGTCAGTCAGGAAGGTTTTAAAGTGTGCATCAGCGACCGAAATGTGACCTCCGGTGGACAGTAGCAGACTCACAACACCCAGACACAACACAACACAACACAACGCAACAGAATTTTAAATACAGCCATTCTGAAGCACAGAATAGTGCACTTATTGCATTTCAACTAAATTGTAAGGTTTATAATCACATTAACACATGTTAAAACTCTTTAACATTACTAAATGTACATGCTGAATTACAGATATGTGTTGGCTTGCCCTGAGACACTGTTCTAAAGTTCAATTTCAGACAGTTTCGTAGGTGAACTATCTGTTACTGCTTTCAGTAATACGGCAATAAATGTCATGTAAAAAGGCAGTCAAACTCACTTTATTAGCATTTAACACTGAATAAAGCACATGAGGTGTACCTGAGATGATCATTGTCAGTTTTATGTTGTTCATCTGCAAGAAATAGAAACCATTTCTAAAATATAAATTTCAGGTCTTGGTTAGGAAAAAAAAGAGGTGTGTAAAGGCGCATTGTTGGTGCGTTGCTATTATGAGGAGCTAAAATAGAAGAAAGCAGGTCTGAAGTCCAGCGCAGAGCACGTCAGTTGTGCGCATCGCTTTAACATTGCTTAAAACATGCAGGATGTACAGCAATACGCAAATTATCTTTACAAATGAAAAAGAATTAAAGGATTAAAATGTTACAAAAATTATTATTTTCTACATAAATATTGAAACCACTGCCTCCATGCCTTTTTCAGTTTATTCACGACAACTTCCTTTTGTATAATGTTATTATTAGCATTAGTATTGTTTATTGTATGCATATTTATATTTGATTTAATAAAAACAAGCTTAGATTTGTCCACCTGTCAGGTTTTGAACCATATAAGACGTGTCTTTGGATATAACTTAGTTTTCTGACCACGCTTCGTTATCATTGTTCATTTATTCGTTTGCTGTAAAGAGCGTACAACACCATTTCCTTATCCACGAAGGAGAGAAAGTGAAAGTAAAGGCTGAATGGAGGAGGCTCATTGTCATCTTGCTGCAGATGTGTAAGTGTTCAGTTTTTCCACTAACAAAGTCAGCCATGTAAATATCAAATGCACCATGAAGCACATCTGACTCTTAAAGGGAATGGGAGATGAGACTCTGATTGGTTTATTCTCAAAACACACCTCTAACTTATAAGAGAATAAGCTCTTTTAGACATGCGCCGCGGCGCAGAGCGTATTTTCCCGTACTTAAAATAGCAAAAGTGAATTCAGACACGCCCTTAATGCTTTTGCGCCCTGCATCTCAGACTTTGCGCCTAGATCGTTAAAATAGAGCCCTGAATCTATAAATAAAAACGTGAAAATCAATGATTTTAAACAAGACAGGAATCAAATGCAGAGATTTTATAATGGCATGACAGTTTACCAGATGGTGTCATGGTGATTCGTAACGACAATGATTTTTTTTTATTCTTGTACAGTAAAGTGGACAACAACAGGTGTAGCTTCTGAGAGACTGAGAGACAGATTCCTTCACATCTGTGCTGTTGATCAACAAGAGCACAGACGTTCTTACACACAAAGCTCTCAAACATGGTGAAATAATGATGGTGGTATTCATGTTGTTAGGTGGAATATGCAATATAGCAACAGTTATGCTAGCTTTGGTAGCCATTGTTTGTTTATGCTCTTGTTTTGTGAAGACACTTGCTAGTTTCATTTCTTGATGATATCACATATACTTTAAAGACGGATGAACAATGAGTGAACAACATGAAATCAGTGAACAGTGGTGCAGTAGGTAGTGCTGTGGCCTCACAGCAAGAAGGTCGCTGGTTCGAGCCTCAGCTGGGTCAGTTGGCATTTCTGTGTGGAGTTTGCATGTTCTCCCTGCGTTTGCGTGGGTTTTGTTGCGCGGTTGGCGGTTCATTGCGCTGTGGCGACACCAGATTAATAAAAGGACTAAGGCGAAAAGAAAATGAATGAATGAATGAACAATGATGACTGTATGGAAAGCATTAGGCAGTGTGATATGTCTCTTGCCCTCAATAAACCAGCAGTTTAGGAGTCAAAATCATATAATCTAAAAAATTATTCATTCATTGATTCTTTCGGCTTAGTCCCTTATTTATCAGGGGTCGCCACAGCGGAATGAACCCCCTAACTATTCCAGCATATCTTTTACACAGCGGATTCCCTTCCAGTCGCAACCCAGTACTGGGAAACACATACACTTTCACATTTACACACGCACTCATACACTGAAGCCAATTTTGATTACCCAATTCACCTATACCACATGTCTTTGAACTGTGGGGGAAACCGGAGCACCCGGAGGAAACCCACGCGAAGACTGAGAGAACATGCAAACTCCACACAGAAATGCCAACTTGCCCAGCCAGGACTCGAACCAGCAACCTTCTTGAGGTGAGGTGACAGTGCTAAACACTGAGCCACTGTGCTGCCCTTAAAAGCTTACTTCGTCCCTGGGTGGGCTTAAATCACCAACCTTTCGGTTAATAGCCGAAGGCACTAACCGATTGCACCAACTAAAAAATTATATTGACAAAATTACACAATGATATCACACTGTACCTGAAAATAGTGTCCAGCACCATACACTTGCACCATCAGTTAGAGTCTATATACAAGTAATTTCATTGCGCCTGCTGTAGCCATGGTACGGCAGCAAAGTTTCTTGATTTTGCCGCAATAAGAGTATAGTTCCTAGCCATATCGGCCTAGAAAATAGCAACTTTTCATTTTCCACTTTAGTGCACAACGTAACTTCAGATGAGTCAAGCTTTAAATAGGAAAATCATCTCATCTTGAGCAAGATGTTAATGGTCTAATCCAATTTAATGATTTATGCTAAGCTGAAAGTTCTCCCACCCGATCAGGATAGACTGGATGATTTCAAAAATGGTAAAACTCGACTGTCTAACCCTAGGGAAATTTAAAAGTGGAGTGTTCCTTTAAACAAAGAAATTATAATTCTTGTTTTATACACAGTTGTGCAGCTCTACTTCATTTAGGAAAATGAAATAAAGATGAGAGCCTTTATTTAGCCAGAGTTCAGACATAAAGTTGTTGACTGCATTAAACAGTGCTAAAGTGTGTGGAAATGTTGCTCTGTGCATTGACACACACACACACACACATTTATCTTTTGCTCAAGTATCCAAGGATGAGAAGTAATAACTTTTTATCACCGGCACTCAGCAAATACCTGACCTGAACATCCAAATATTGGTTCAGTTGGTTTTACAATCAGTCACTCATCTATATCTGCCTTGTTTCATTTGGCATTTAATGGTACAAATAAAAAAAACCTAATTCAGTCAAACGCTCATGATAGGAATAATATCTTGAGTCCACAGGGATTATACAGTGGAATAATAACTAATTCCGGCTGGTGAAAAACTGAATTGCGTCCCTAAATAGTCTCCTTGAATCAAGCAGTCTGAGGTGGAGATGTGCACTCCTCACGGGTAGAAAGCAGGAAAGAGGAGAGTAAGTTGGCGACTAATGAGTCCGGACAGGCCGGTAACTCTCGGGAGAATTGGCTTTCTCTGCTGCTATTGGGCTCTCTCAAATCAGTCTGCATTATCCTCCCACCTGAATAAACGTTTGCAGCGAAAGCGTCTTTCCAGCTCACTGTCAGGGAAGGGTTCAATCAGCCTACCATCAAACTATTACTGATCACAGATCTCAGCTAAAGTGTGGCAGATTCTGCGGTAATGCAAATCCGCAGGAAGTGGCAAACACAGCATGCCATATTACCACTTAAAAACTGATTTGTTTGCATTATCATGCCAGCATCAATTATGTTAACAGGAATCTAAGCGTGGTGACGCTTATGATACAGCATAAGGGGGGAAAAGGAGGAAAACTCATGGAACAAACTAAAGGTATGATACAATATATACTGTATTCAGTATTCGGCTAGTTACTTTAAAAAAGTAATTTATTACTAATTAATAGACCCAGACGGAATCTGGGGATGCAAAAATCTGCAGATTCCATAGCGTTTTAGCCTATTGTTGAGTCTATTTATTTATTAAATCGTCAACTTGGAATTATAAGGTTCTATCTGCGTTCTGAACGATTTTGAGAAATTGAGCTTCAAAGTTTTGCATTCCATAGCAAACAGTATGTGTGTAACATTTGATTTTTAAATAAAAAATCTTAAAATGTAAACAATTTATTAAAAACATCCCATAATGTAAATATGTTGTCATTTAATAAGAATATGTCAATAACTCAATTTTGACAAAAATGTCAGATAGAACCTTATAATTCTAAGGTGACAAAATACTAAAACACCCACACTGAGAAAATCCAAGAGACATATTTCTTCCAGTTTAATATATTTTTTTGCCTCCAAATTGCACTTTTATCCACATCGTGACCTGAAATGAAAGAGATAAATGTTATTTAACAACTAATGTTAGTGTGATTGAAAATGTAATGTGTATATACAGCTTAAAACAACACACTCTTATGGTCACAACTAAATCATGCTACAATCCAAAATATTCCATGAGCAATATTACTCTTATCAAATCTCACAGACATGAAGCTGTATTGCTGGATAAAAGATATTAATGTTATCTTGTTGAGTAAGTTGGCCGATCTGAAAACTGAACAGCAGGTTTCTTCATCTGATTGAAAACCACTTCTTTTTGACAGCAGAACACACATTTCAGAAACACAAGGAAAGGAAAGATTATTAGCTAGCGTTAGCTTGTTCACAGACAACATTTTTAAAAATACCACACAAAACAGCCACATCGGAAAAGCTAACTTATGTTAGATGCTAAGTTCGCCAGTGACTAGTTTTAGTTATTTTGTTCAATTTTTAAGTTCACTTCAGTAATATTATTGACTAATATGAAAATGTTAGGGCAACGCAGTGGCGCAGTAGGTAGTGCTGTCACCTCACAGCAAGAAGGTCACTGGTTCGAGCCTTGGCTGGGTCAGTTGGCGTTTCTGTGAGGAGTTTGCATGTTCTCCCTGCGTTTGCATGGGTTTCCTCAGGGTGCTCCGGTTTCCCCCACAGTCCAAAGACATGCGGTATATGTGAATTGGGTGGACTAAATTGTCCAAAGTGTATGAATGAGTGTGTATGGGTTTCCCAGTGATGGGTTGCGGCTGGAAGGGCATCCGCTACATAAAAACATATGCTGGATAAGTTGTAAATTTTGATGTGGCGACCTCAGTTTATAATAAAGGGACTAAGAAAAGAAAATGAATGAAAATGTTAATTTCATTTATTTAGAATACAGTTTGTAAAGTATTTTAGTAGATATATTATATGAGAGATTTGCTTTGTTTACTAAATAAGTGTATCTAATTGGATTTGCATAGTAAACATTAAATACAAGTTTAAAAAGTTTTTAGTTACGATACTCCCAAAATCATTGAAAAAAAAAAGTGAATTCCGCATAAATTTGCGCAGAAATAGCAAAAAATGTCCGCAGATTCTATCTGGCCCTACTAATTACTAATTACACCATCTCATGGCAATTCATAACTTTTTGATTTAGCAGCTAATTCATATGATATATACCATTTTCACTTGTTGAAAAAAGAAATTACGTATTCGTATGAATGAAATTAAATTAGCCACTTTTCTGAAGTAAAATAGTTACAATACATTTCCTCATGACATTATCACTTGTTAAAAAGGCAGCTTTACAGCTTATATTTTTCCACCAAAAAGGACATTCCTCATGCAACTGATGCTGTCTTAAAAAGAAAGTTTCTAAAACCCAGAAGAACCATTTGGGGTTCTTTCAAGAACCTTTCAGCATTTAAGTTCTTAAATGGACCATTTGTTTAGAATAAAGAACATTTTAATAATATGAAGAAACATTTTTTTTCTGACCTTTTGTGGACTACAAAGTTTGATTGTTGTTTATGGAGCCATCAATGTCAATAAAAAATCTTTAATTTGTGAAGTTTCACAAACTAATTTCGACAGGAGCACGTGATATGATCGACTACAGCTGATCCTTATCATTAACCATTAGCTAGCCTATCAGATCATTCCGAAACTACTATAAATATCCTGCCTAAACTTCATTCCCTATCTTCGTTTTTGGAACCCACCAACACATCCGTCACCCCCCCCCCATCCTTCCCTTCTCCCTCCTCCTCAATTCTATGATCGGGCAACATGGCGGCTCAGTGGCTGGCTGAAAGGCCAAAGGCTCAAGTTCTATTTGAGCCATTGAGTCAGTACTCTCTGCGCAGAGTTTGCATGTTCTCCCCATGTTCACGTGGGTTATCCCCGGGTACTCCGGTTTCCTCCCACAGTCTAAACACATGTACATAAGCGAATTGTAATAACAGTCACAAGCACTTAACGTATACATATTGAATCAATTAGAACCACCATAATAACCAAAGTATAGGTAAAAAACTAATTGGGGGGCTCTAGAGAAATACCTGATCTCGTATTCCTCCTAATGCTCATTGACCAGGCGGGAACCTTGGCCTCATCTATCTCCGAGCTCAGCGTTCTCTCCCGGGACAGCATGCCAAATCTGCTATCATAGTCGAGCATTATCTAAGTGTGAACTCTTGAAACACTCATTCTTACGGCCTACCATGGTTATTTTTTTACACCATTCTATATTGGAGTTTGCATTTCATGCCACTGTCATGTTAGCCTTGTTTATTTGAGGTGGGTAAAGCTGCACGACAGTGAATCACATCCTTAAAAAAATGACATTTGTTTTAACCTGAACCAAAGTCCCTTTAAGGCAAGTCATCTTTGAATCTCGGCGGCCATCTTTGAAACGTCTCTTAGGGCAGTATGCTTGGGCATTCCATTTTAGTTTAATGGAAAAACATCAAATTCTCCAAAATTGCATTCCAAGCTAATGATTAAATTTCATATTAGGAATCACCAATAAAATGAAACAACAACTGTCTAGTTTCATTTCTAAATGTTTGAATCAAACAAAATCTGGAGAAATTCAGGTCTGGTCCGAGCCCCTCGCCCGGAGAATCATCAGTCTATAGTAATCAATGATTGGCTCCTGTACTAGAAGGCGGAGCTTCATTTGCCATATTAACCGTTACACTTTCCCTCATTCAAAACTATAGGAGTGACATGTCTTGTGTATTCTGCAGTCTTTGTCTGAACTGATTCTTCAGTGAACGAACCAGAACACAACTGATTGATCAGAAGTATGAGGTGATGTCATAAAAATCACTGATTTTAATCGGCATAAGTGGAAAAACTGTATGCTTAAAGGTTATATTTTTAAATAGGAATTTTGTCATTAAGCTTATATATAGTTCAGTGGACAGTCAAAATGGTCAAAAAACAGTTGTTGAAAAATGGTTGTTTTATATTATTTATTTATTTAATTTATTTACAGTGTCCAAACCCATTCTCACATGTACACTTGTAAACAGCAAGGGATTCAACCTCAGACTTAATCGGGGAAAGAGCTGCATATTTAAACACCCAAACACACACACACACGCACACACACACACACACTGTAGTTTGTTGTACTTGTGGAACCTGTCAGCAGTTACAGATCTTGCTCTGAGCACTTCACCACTAATTGCCTCTGGTGCTAAATTTAGAGAGTGAGTGAGTGAGAGAGAGATAGAGAGAGAGGGAATATGCAGTAAGATGGAAAAGAGGGAAGCTCGCGACAGGCAGAGAGAGAGAGAGAGAGAGAGGGAGAGAAGGCTAGAGATAGACAGAGTGAGATCTGGAGCTCCTTTGATCAGAAATACAGATTGTAGTAAGAAAGAAGCACCCTCTCCTCCTCCTCCTCCTTTTCCTCCTCTCGATCTGGCAGGCAGTACGGCTCACTCACCAGCTCATACTCTCTCTCTCTTTCTCTCTCTTTTCTAACCCTTTCTCACTGTTTCCGAGTCTCTGGAGAGAACCAGAACTATTCCATATGTCAGGCCTGTCAATCAGAGCAGAGCTGGGGATCCCGCGCTGCAATCCATCACCTATTCATGCGCCAAAGTCCACGGTTTATTTTGTCACCATGGGTGGTTTTAAAACCTCCCCTGGACATCCGGCGATGGTTTCCAAATAATTTGAAAAATTAATGATGTTAATTGCTCTTTTTAATGATGTCGGATTGGCAGAGCAATCACAATAGTGCGAGAGCAGCATATGGCTTGGTGTACGTTTGACTATTTTGATCTGAAAAGAAAAGTCTGCCAATCATTGAGTATCATAACAGAAGGAAAATATTGTTATTTATCACTGACCTTTTGTCGACTGCTTGATTAACATCCTACGCATGTGCATATGTTTGTTCGCGGTGAACATTATAATTGTGCAGGGAGGTCCATATATATATTTCTGTGACACTCTGAAAGCAAGATGTTTCTTTTTCAGACAGACTGGCCCATGTGACAATCTACAGCCCATTGGTTCTTTTCTTTATTGACATTGGGCTGACCCAATCACAAACTTCCATTTTGGGCTCGGTGTGAGCGTGCAACGTCGGTGTGTATTTGTCAAAATAGTCTGTTTCTCTCCCCACGTGCGCGTATGGAGAGCAGCAGCGAGCAGGCGTTTGCCTTTTGCATCTGCAGTGCGCAGCGGATCCGCAACTGTTACACAGATCAATATATTCCTGTCTATTCTATCTAGTTACCTATCTATCTATATTAATATACTTTTCTTAACTTTTCATCTGCACCAAGGCCCGTGGCAACGTCCTCCTATGCTGTTTCCTTAACCTGCAATTTTACAAATTATATATATCATAAAGAATGTGCTTATCAAGCTCTATGAGGAGTGTCATTCATGTATTTTAAGATTCACTCGGCCAGAAGACAGTCACATGAGATATCATGGCATTTTGTTTTTGATTGTCAGCATGATGTAGGCTTATAGTTACAATAATATTCATACAATATGATTGTAATGATATTTATATATGATAAAAACTAGTGTGCAACTTAAGCAAAACTAATACATTTTTTTTTTTTACATTTAGTTTTGTAGTTCGGGCCCAAACTAAAATATTTGTTGCATTTTTAAATTGTTTAAGGTCATTTGATTGACTATTTACAATCTTACGCTATGTTTGATGTTTCATTGTTGATTTTTTTAAGGGTCTCTGACACATTGCTTTTATTATTTATCTTTATTTTGGTAATCAACATTAACTGTGTGCATAAGCAGGCAGTTTTTGTTATGTTCATTATTTAATATAGGCTCCCTCAAAACCCACAGGCACACACAAGATGGACTTACAGTCTGGATTATAATTTTATTATAATAATAAATGCATTTTTTTAAGTTTTTAATTTGTCAACTCTCATTAATTCCTATAAATGGCTTTTGTGTTTTTATAGAATCGGAGTTGGTAAACATATTCAAGGGCATGCACAGATGGGTAGCATTTTGATTGAATGTAGTGGGCCGCTCTGGCCCAAAATGCCAGGGCCGTTTTTTTGTCCCAGTCCAGCCCTGTATGTATATATATATACTTGTATATTATATATTTATTTATATATATATATATATATATATATATATATATATATATATATATATATATATATATATATATATATATATATATATTTCTTTCTCCATTGAGTATTTATGTCTGTTGCATGTTGAGCAAAACACAGCCTGGTTTGATGTCTGTGCCTGCTTATGAAGTTTCCTCCATTAATACCTTCAGTATTTCATTGTCAGGTCTTTGTGTGGTGTTTTAAAAACAAAAATCGCAGTCTATAATGTTGTCAGCATTTTTAAAGATGTAAGACGAAAAACCACGGGGAGTTAAAACCATTCATGCAGTTCAATAAAGCAAACATATCATAGGAAATTTTCTCTTTTAACACTTCAAAGAACAAGAAGGACGTGACAATTAGCAGTCATCTCCTCATCAGCTGTCAGAGGAGAAATTCAGCGCGCACACACACACGCCGGTTGAGAAGTCCAACACTTCAAAGCCTACTGAGGTGTTCAGATACTGCCTGATACTGCCTGATTCTCTCTCTCTCTCTCTCTCTCTCTCTCTCTCTCTCTCTCTCTCTCTCTCTCTCTCTCTCTCTCTCTCTCTCTCTCTCTCAGACACATTGTTTTTTTTCTGTTACATCACAGAATTTTACCTAAAAAAATAACTACAAAGATTTGTGGTGTTAACAATATTTATACAAATCTAGACAGTGCAACTATTGTCAGTCCTTCAATAAAAGAGTTAAAAAAAAACTGCAGATTTAGGCTCAATCCCAATTCTAGCCCTTAGCCCTTCCCCTTACCCCTACCCCTGATTTTGCACATTCACGTGAAGAGGTAGGGGTGTCCCAATTCTCTTTAGCTTGAAGGCGTAGGGCTAAGGGGAAGGGCTAGATACCCCTTCAAACAGAGATATTTCAGGACCACACTCGAAACCAAGGGGTAAGAAAATTTCCCAGAATACACCAGTCACAACGGCACCCGGAAGTAAGGAGATCCACAAATTAGTATTTTTTTGTCATTATTACGAATTTTCACAACAAACAAGCACGTGTTTTAATATATTCATAACCGCGTTCGTGTTTTACCATCATGCTTTTTAAAAAAACGTTAAAATAAAAAAACGCTAAATTTCACGTTCTATAATCCCTAATAACAACTCCTGTATAGCAGTCCCACAACATTCTGACACTCGATGACACTCGAATACCCTGTCAGTATTGTCTAGTGGCTGAGAATGGGCTTTTAACAGTCTCTGCTATAATGTTAATGCTGTTTTTGTGTGTTTACGTAGATGAATATGGCCACGGTGTAAATGCACAGTACAGTTACGATCTTATTGCCACATAAGATCGTTATGATAACATAATATATGCCTCCAGTGATTTCCTGAAGTTAAATACCGAAAAATATCACAACTGGAATAACTACAGCAGTCACGATCGTCTGATCTCATATGAAACAAGAGCTCACGATGACATATGATGACGTGTCCAGGTGATGCAGTGCTGACCCATTTCTTAGGGGTAAATTTTGAAGCCCTTCCCCTTCACACTCTGTTTCAAGGGCCAAAGGGAAGGGGTACAAAAATAGAATTGGGATTGGGCCTTAAAAATGTCTGAAATGTCTACTTACTTTCGGAGTATATTTAATGTTAAAGTCATACATTTTAAACAGACTTCTTTTTTTTTTTTTTTTGTTTACTAACATGGTGGCTCAGTGGTTAGCACTGTCACCCAGAGCAAGATCGCTGGTTTGAGTCCCAGCTGGGCTTCGGGTGCTCTGGTTTCCCCCACAGTCCAAAGACATGCAGCATAGGTGAATTAAATTAATTTAATTGTCAGCAGTGTATGAATGTGTTTGAATGTGAGAGTGCATGGGTGTTTCCCAATGGTTGTGGCTGGAAGGGCACCCGCTGCATAAAACATATGCTGGAATAGTAGGGAGTTCATTTCGCTGTGGTGACCTCTGAAATAGAGTCTAAGCTGAAGGAAAATGGATGAATGAATGAATATTTGCTTACAAAATAAATGTTAAAAACCATATATAATTCCTATTCTCCATGATTAAACATATGGATGCATTAATTTTGGTCATTGATAACTCTTGATAACATTGATAACTCGTACAATCCTATGAACCGGTGCTTATATCTCAGCTTTTTCTAACTTGAATTTGTATGATCTTAATTGTACAGATTGGTACAGGGGCAGGTTTTGGGGTGGGGTTAGGGAGTACACCTTCTTTTAAAATCTGCATTTTAATTCGAATAAAATGGCATGCATTGGTATTAATTAATCACTTTTTTTTTCAAAAAATATACAAGACAACTGCTTTTATCCTTTTAACCGTACTTGCATAGGTAAAAGAAAATCAACATCTATATTTTTCTTTTTGCTTAATATTTTGATGTCCTCTTTATATTTGGAAACTGCTGACCAGTAGGCTTTATCAGTGGATTTGAACTTTTTCATTTGGCAGATGATTTTATTAAAAGCAACTTAAAGTAGCCATTAAATTAAAACTTTGTAGTGTACTGCTTGTTATAAATGATGTATCTGTGCACTTCATTATTTTGTTAAAATTTATTTGCCCTCGTAATCTTTTATCAAATACAATAACCTTCCCCCTCAATATGTCTTTTCTTCACTTCTGGTCACATGGAATGCTATTAGGGCGGGGCTTTCAGGGCGTGTCTCATTTCTGCTCTGCCTTCGTCTATTCGTCATCTTTTTTCATTTTGTTAGCAAAACACATCAGGCCTGTAGCCAGCCTGGTGAAGGGGGTGGTTCTTTTTTACTTAAAACATGGACCTTTATGCAGTTATAAGCCTTTATGAACTTAAAATACTTTTTAAGCACTTTTTTTTTGCTGGATTAACTTGTCAGATCGTCATCAATCACATTTTTGATGTACCAAAAGCATTTCCTAAAGATTTAGAAGAAACAAAAATATGAGAATAATTTCAAATACAAAATTATTACATCATATGTCATTAGAATTAAGGATTCTGCTCAAGTTTAAAATTAAAAACTAGCCTATTGTCATTTATTAGGCAAACACAATCTGGCATTCAACTTTCCTTAGTCACGCTGAAGCAACATCCAAAAGAGGATTCCGCTTGGTCTTTAAGTCTTCTTCGATGGTTATTTTCACAATTTATTATGGCACAGCAGCCAAAATAGGACAAATGAGCTTGTGTGTGGGACAAATTCTGGACCTTTGTCAGTAAGGGGTGGGTCTTTCGAACCACCTGAACCCCCCCTGGTTACCGGTCTGCCCATCTACCAGAACCCAATCAGTTCCCAATGGACAAAATCATGCAGCGCCAATAATCTTTTTAGCAAAAACATTTTAACCCTTTCAGATGAGTTTGTTCAAACTAAAGTTCATTGTATGTAATAGAAACATGTTACAGGGGCAGCACCATGGCGCAGTGGGTAGCAATCGCCTCACAACAAGAAGGTCGCTGGTTCGAGCTGGGTCAGTTGCAGTTGGTGTTTCTGTATGATGTTTGCATGTTCTCCCCGTGTTTGCGTTGGTTTCCTCTGGGTGCTCGGGTTTCTCCCACAAGTTCAAAAACATGAGCTATAGGTGAATTGGGTAAGCTAAATTGTTCGTAGTGTATGCGTGTGAATGAGTATGTATGGATGTTTCCTAGTGATTGGGTCGCAGCTGGAAGGGCATCCGCTGCGTAAAACGTATGCTGGACAAGTTGCCGGTTCATTCCGCTGTGGCAACCCCAGATTAATAAAGGGACTAAGCCGAAAAGAAAATGAATGAATGAGACATGTTACGTGAAGTCAAACCTTGATTGCATTAATCTGAACTTTGGCTTAGTAGCTTTATTCATCAGGGGTTGCCACAGCGGAATGAACACAAAACATTGTTTTTAAAGCAATTAGTTGACTTTACTTTTAAAAAAGTGAATAAATGACTATTTGACATTATCTTAAAAAAGTGAGTAAACCTGTTGCTTTTTAAGCGATTCGATTTTACTTGAATAAAATGAGTAAACTCATTGTTTCAAAAGTGATTAGTTGACTTTAAAAATGTGAGTTACTTTGAAGCCAATAGCCTGGTGAAATGCGCTGACATATAGCACCATGGTTCAATTCCCAACTTGCAGGTCCTTTGCCAACACTTTCCTTTCAAATTAAAGGTGAAAACCCCTAAAAATTTGTAATTGGCTACTTGTGTAATAATAAAAATTTATTACAAATTATAAAATAATTATAAAAATTAAGTTAAGTCAACTTAACAGTTCTACGTCACAATGGGTTTCCTTTTTTCAAGTAACTAAACTTTTTAAATGCAGAAAAATGATACGATGCAAGCATAGTTCATTTCCTGGAAAAATGAAACATTAAATTAAATTTGTCAAATCATTTAGGTGTAAAAATACTCAAAAAAAAAATGTTTGCTGCTTGTTCAAACTGCTTGTTTAAAATGAGCTGAATCAACACAATTCTTGAGTTTTTTTTAGGGGACAACTTAATTGCTTTACATTCATTCACTCATTTTCCTTTCGGCTTAGTCCCTTTATTAATCAGGGGTCTCCACAGCGGAATGAACTGCCAACTTATCCAGCATATGTTTTTACGCAGCGGATGCCCTTCCAGCTGCAACTCATAACTGGGAAACACCCATACACTCTCATTCACAAACATACAGTACACTACAGACAATTTAGCTTACCCAATTCACCTATAGTGCATATATTTGGACTTGTGGGGGAAACAAGAACACCCGGAAAAAAACCCACGTGAACATGGGGAGAACATACAAACACCACACAGAAATGCCAACTGATCCAGCCGAGGCTCAAACCAGCAACCTTTTTGCTGTGAGGCGACAGCGCTACCTACTGCGCCACCACGCCGCCCTGTTTGACACTTAATCTACTTAAATTTGTAAAAACTATTAAGTTAACTTAATCGATTTGTATTGGGAGAACATGAGGAAATTGTGTGGAACCCTGCACTCTTTACAGTGAAGTAACTTGTTTTAGGTTTCACCTTTTTGAGTATACAACTACAGTGTAGACTCCACCACACATCATTATCAGCTCTACAATAAACGGCTGTTTTACAACAACAAGCAAAAAGAAAAAGGAGAAGAAGAAGAAAAAAAGCCCAGCATGGTCCAGCCTCCAGCTATGTAATCAATCACAGCCAAAGAGCAAACAGTCACAGAGAGGAAGCGGAGGACGCTGCAGAACGGCTGTGGTTGATCTGGACAGAACACATGCTCGATTCACAAAACTACTGATAAAAATGTAAACCCTTATACGCCACCACCAGGATTCACAGTCTGACAGCTGTCAGAGATTTGTTTAGTTCTGGTTAATGAAAGGACCGTAATTTGTTTAATGCAAACACATTTGACAGCTGAATGAAATGAAACGTGCAAGTGTTTTAAAATTTACATAGTGGTTTGTATCTTAATTGGTTACTGGATCTTCAAGCGTCAGACCTGAGCACAAGCATGTGTTGGACACTTTAGAAACAGAAGAAAAGAAAGCAATAAAAGAAATATTGCAATCTGTAAAGGTTTGATGGCAGCTACATATATTAATCACTCTTTTTACTCAAGGTTTTGAGAAAGATATATAGTGCTTACTGTATATGAACATTATGAACAATCACCCCCACATGCACACCTTATTTATTCTCAAATGGAAATACCCAACTGCTTGACTATATAATAATTAATTACAATGTTCCTTTGACATTGACATACAATTAAAAGGCCTTTTCCTTTCTGCTAATTAGACTTTGTTTCTAGTGAAGTGATTGGTCCCAAGGTCTTTTCGACCCCTAATTAAACACAGACAAAAGTAATAACAGCAAAAAGGTCAGGAAAAAGCTCTGTTGAAACAATTAACAACTCAATGGCCCGTTTCAAGGTAATCTGTACAAACTCAAATGAAGCATATATTACAAGAAGAAGAGAAAGAAAAAGACGGGTTTAATGACAGTCAATGCAAAATGTGCAGTCTTTTGTTATGATTCACTGTGATGGTTATTGAAATGAATAGAAATACATTGCAGTTGTTAAGTATTACATTTATAATACTTTTATAATGCCAAGATTTGAAGAAAAAAATGTAAATATATACTTTATATATTCTAATAGCTTAAATACAAAGGTTATTTCTGAATGAGAATGTGTTATGGTCTTATTAACTGTGTCAAATATCAAACCATCCTATATGGTTTATAGTTGAAATCAGAATTATCAAACCTCCTTAGAATTTATTTTTTTATTTTTTAATATTTCCCAAATGATGTTTAACAGAGCAAGGAAATCTTCACAGTATGTTTGATAATCTTTTTCTTCTTATTTGTTTTATTTCGGCTAGAATAAAAGCAGTTTTTAATGTTTTAAAAAACATTTTAAAGTCAAAATTATTAGCCCCTTTAAGCTATATATTTTTTGATAGTCTACGAAACAAACCATCATTATACAATAACTTGCCTAATTATCCTAACCTGCCTAATTAACCTAATTAACCTAGTTAAGCCTTTTAATGTCACTTTAAGCTTTATAGAAGTGTCTTGAAGAATATCTAGTCAAATATTATTTATTTTCATCATGGCAAAGATAAAATAAATCAGTTATTAGAAATGAGTTATTAAAACTATTATGATTAGAAATGTGTTGAAGAAATCTTCTCTCCGTTAAACAGAAATTGGAGAAAAACAGTAACGAGGGCTTATAATTCAGGGGGGCCAATAATTCTGACTTCAACTGTAGTTCTATTTAAAAAAAAGTGCTCAAGCATCACGTTATTTCCTTTCCATTTTGTTTTTCTTATTGTCTAGTTTATTTTCGCATTAAAATATTATGGTGTCATAAACCATGACTATATTACATTTTCTTCTCTGATCCTTTAAACACAAAGTATGCATTAATATGATTTAATGACAGATATAGGCTTCTCACTATACAATTTACAATGTTTGCATTAGCACCAAAAATAGAAATAAAATAGCACAATAAAAAACATGGTGTCTATTTTTTGCCAACTTCAGTCACTTGGTCACTGTTTTAAGGGGATTGTTTGAAGAAAAAAAAAGGCTTAAACACTAAGGGATGGTTCACACACATTAAGGGATAGTTAGATAATAATAGACAATTATTAATTACTCACCATTTGGTCAACCTTAGGTATCCTGTAAAAGATATTTAATATTAATTTTAGGTATTACTCAAAATCATTGCTTTCAAAGTACTGTATACTTTGTATATATATGTGTTTAAAATAATTGGAATCCCCTCACACAAGGGTTCAGGGTAAAGCTGCGGTCACATTAGAGTTTGAGCTTGCAAAATTCTGAAGTACGGCGTTGCAAAAAGGGGCGGGATTCATCAAGATGATAAGACATTTTAAAAAGTTAAAAATTGGTCTATATTTTAAATTTCTGTCCAGAGAAGTCATGTTCTGATCCTTGGTTGGTCTCACGCAGACAAGTGATGCAATTTCGCAGGTCATAGTTCACCAAGCTTGAGCTTTGCAATGCAGCGAACTACAAAACTTGTCGCACATGCTTGCGCTTCCGGTCTGACGCATTCGTGTGCGTATGAATGGAAGTCTATGGGGAGAAACGTGCAGTGTGACCGCAGCTTAACACTTTTATTGTTCTGACCAAGACCACTAAAGGCTATTACTACTGACAGTGCGACCACCTGTGCAGAAATCAACAGCGCAACTGGGTTGTAACGTATGTTGCCTGATTGATGTAAAAAAAATGCTTCGAGATTTGAATATTTGGTTAATCGTGTGAAGTGAAGAGCATCATAAAAGATCTGCCAACTTGACAAACATGGACAAAAAGTGTGTGTTTTTTGTAACTAGATTGGGCCATACAAATTAAGGGAGTTTCCTGAGAGAAATAACAAAATGGGAGGGTGGCGGGAGATGGGGGTGAAATACAGGAGACTCCTGAAAAAAATTAGTGTTGGCAGGTATGTCGTACCACCAGGACTTTAAAATAAAGATGAAAAAAACGAAAATAATCGACTATTAATGTAAACTTGTATATTTTTTAAATACTCTATATACAAACTTATGTATATAACCATGTAAATTTGACAGTTTACATGAATTTAGAGGCAAAAGAAAACTTTAGTTTATTACTCACACAATGTGTGCTGTCTTACAGCTGGCTTTCTGGATATGTAACTCAGATGTGTGCACCAATAAAATAGTTAATCAGGAGTTTGACAAGCCTTTAATTCTGATATTTTGTCTTAAGGGACTGTTCATCCAAAAAAGGACAGGACTGTTGCTATCTAAGGAGAATACGGAAACTCAGATTTATTCTAAAACATCTTCATTTGGGTTCTGAAGATTATCGAATGTCTTAAGGTGTTAGAATGACAGAAGGGTGAATAAATAACAACAGAATTTGCATTTTTGAGTGAACTAACCCTTTAAGAGTATCTGAAAGTCGGGGAGCATCAGCTCATTTGCATTTAAAGACACACGCAAACACAACAGCAATAAAAACTTGTATATTAAATATCCCCTTTACATAAAAAATGAGCAACAACCAAAGGATCTTGATTTGACTGGTTAGCTTTTATTAGCACACCGTTGGCACATCAGCGCAGAGTTGAGGTAAGTTGTTAAGGTGTACAGTGTCTGATCAGTAAATGCAGACAGAAGCAGTCTGTTTGTGAGCTCTGAGCTCAGCTCTACCTCTTCCCTATCAGCATCTCTCTTTCTGCTCTGACTTTACATGAAACCCTCTGGGGGACTATGGGAAAAAAGGCTCTCCCTCTGTCGTTTTGTTTCTCCACTCTCTGGTCATACCACATCACTCCCTCAGGATATAAAATCACCCCTCTCCTGTGTCTCTCTCTCGAACACATCCCACTACCTGTTCCCAAACACACTCAATGGCCAATAAAACTGCAAACTGCTCTGTTTCATGATGCCAATTACTGACCCAGGCTAGGTAGAGTCCGACATCCAGATCATGTAGTATGTTTCATCCAAAACTGCATGCATTTAGCAATTTGATTAAATAAATGTAACTTTCAACTAATTACTGCAGTTTAAAAAAAACAACTGAAATTTAAATAAATCAAATGTTTATTTTATTAATATTGTAACCTAAACATATACAGTGCAAAGTTAACTTTTTCCACATTGTTTTATGTTACAGCCTTATTCCAAAATGGATTAAATTCATTTATTTCCTCAAACTTCTACACACAATACCCCATAATGACAATGTGAAAAAAGATTTTTTTGAAATTGTTGCAAATTTATTAAAATAAAAAACCTTAAAAATCACATGTACATAAGTATTCACAGCCTTTTCTCAACACTTTGTTGATGCACCTTCGGCAGCAATTACAGCCCCAAGTCTTTTTAAATATGATGCCACAAGCTTGGCACACCTGTTTTTGGAAATGTTTGCCCATTGCTCTTTGCACCTCTCAAGCTCTATCAGGTTGGGAAGCGACAGTGTACAGCCATTTTCAGATCTCTCCAGAGATGTTCAATAGGATTTAGCTCTGGGCTCTGGCTTGGCCACTCAAGGACATTCACAGAGTTTTTGTGAAGCCACTCCATTGATATTTTGGCAGTGAGTCATTGTCCTGCTGGACGATAAACTGTCAAGTCAAGAGCACTCTGAAGCAGGTTTTCATTCAGGATGTCTCTGTATATTGCTGCATTCATCTTTCCCTCTATCATGACTAGTCTTCCAGTTTCTGCTGCTGAAAAACATCCCCACAGAATGATACTGCCACCACCATGCTTCACGCCTGGCATTCACTCCAAAGAGTTCAATTTTAGTCTCATCAGACCAGAGAAGTTTGTTTATTATGGTCTGAGAGTCCTCCACATGCCTTTAGGTAAATTTCAGGCGGGGGAGTGGCTTCCATCAGGCCACTCTATCATACTGGCCTGATTGGTGGATTGCTCTACAGATGGTTGTTTTTCTGTAAGGTTCTCCTCTCTCCACAGAAGAACTCTGGAGCTCAGACAGAGTTACCACTGGGTTATTGATCACCTAAGGCCCTTTTCCCTCGATCAAAGCTTACATGGCCGGCCAGCTCTAAGAAGAGTCCTGGTGGTTCCAAACATCTTCTTACGGATGATGGAGGCCACTGTGCTCATTGGAACTTTCATAGCTGCAGAAACTTTCCTGTAACCTTCTGTAGCCTTGTGCCTCCAGACAATCCTGTGAATACTTATGTACATTTTTCAGGTTTTTTATTTTTAATAAATTTGCAACAATTTCAAAAAAATCTTTTTCCTCATTGTCATTATGGGGTATTTTGTGTAAAATTTTGAGCAAATAAATGAATTTAAATCCTTTTGGAATAAGGCTCTAACATAAAAAAAAAAATTGTGGAAAAAATTCTGGATGCACTGTATATTCAGTTAGATGGCAGTTGAATGCTTAGTTACAAATGCTGATAAAATACAACTGCAGTTTACAGTAAGATAACTGGTAAGTACTACTATAAAACACTTGTACTAAACATACATCTTAGTATAGCCAGCCTGATCTCATGAAGAAACGTTACTATTTTAAATTTTTTCAGTTTAGTGGCTAATTCGAACGAATTCATAAGTTCGAGTTCAGACGTATAAAAATGCACGATTTTAAAAAGGAGGCATGGCATTAAACCCCACCCCTAAACCCAACCGTCTTTGGGGGATAAGCAAATCATACTAAACTGTAGGAATGAGATTGTGCGACGAATCAGCTACTAAATCAAAAAGTTATGATTTGTCGTAGATAATACTGGTACTCAACAGCTGCTCAACAGCATTTGAACTGCATTGTATCCATTGCCATAAATGTGAAATTACTGAGCTTACACACAAGTCTTAGAAAAATGCAAATTTTAGAAGAAATTTTTTCATCTGAACTCTTTATTTGTACTGTATTTCTACTTTAATATCTACAGTTTTATTTGTTTTTACTTAGTTGTGCTTTAATGCTGCAGATTTCACTGCTGTTGACTTTTTGCCCAGGACGTCAGCATATCGTCAGATTGATGTTTTACCCCAAATGAAAACAGGGTGTCCATGGGGTCTTAAAAAGTCTTAAAGTGTCTTAAATCTCAAAAACAGAATTTTAGGCCTTAAAGTCTTAAATTTACTGAACTATTTTGTTGTGGGTCTTAATTCTTTTTTAAACAGGTCTTAATTTTCCTTTGTTCATTTATAGCTACTCAATCTGGCCAACACCCATACAATCGCCAACAATCCATCTCAATAAAACGTAACTTTTTATTTAAAAATGTAATTTTTAACTCTATTTACCACAATGGTTTAATTATTTTCCTTACAATAGCATTCTCTGTGTATTTACTGCTGAGGACACTGACTTGGACAGGCTGTTGTGCATACATTTTGTTTATTACAGTTTTTAAAACTTTTAAAACATTTGTCAATTTTTATTATTAAAGAAAAGTTATGTTGAAAAATAGTGTATGTTTACAACAAGAGCTTGCTTGTTTTGAAACAATAATTAAAATATTTTGCTAGGAAATATCTAAAATATTACTTTTTTATTATTAAATTATGATTGTATCATTAAATGGATATAATTATAATAAGTTTTTGATAGGGCAAATAAAAAAATTTTCAATCTGGTTCTGTCACGTGTAAAATAAGAGTACAGAGATGGATCCAAAATGCAAGTGACATTTTAATGGTCACAGTCAAAATGAGCCAACAGGGCTACAAAAGGAGGGTGAGGACACTGGAATACTGGGGCAGGAACAGAAGGGCGAAACGAAGACCAGCAGTCACTCCTCTAGTCCTGAGCACAATACAGATACACATAAGCAAACACAACGAACTGACAAAGAGACATAGAAACGTAGCCCAGATATAGGCTCAATAATGAACCTCAGCTGGTGATCAATCAAACAGCTGAGTGCCGTCATAACACGTGACCAAACAAATACACGTGGAAAAACAAACAACACAAACTCATGTGACAAAACAGATACTCCGGAAAGCGCACAAACCTGCAACCATGACAGGTTCATTTGAAAAACTCCTTAGCTTTTAGCCATGTATGAGTCAAAAATATCATTCATAATAGTTTTAAAATGTCTTAAAAACTTTAAAATTTAACTTGGTGAAACCTGCTGAAACCCTGGAAAATCGGGTTGACGTCAGAACCCAACATTAGGTTGACATCAGTGTCCAAAATAAAATCGACCAAATATCAACGTCTAATGATGTTACAGCTTTATGTTGTGTGGACGTTACCACTATGACGTCTATCAGATGTTGGATTTTGGTTGCCATACCTGATGCATAAATATCAGTATTTGCCGTCAATCTGACGTTGGATTTTGGTCACTTTCCAACATAGCCTAAAATCAATCAAATATCAACATTGTTATTGGACGTCAACGTTGCCCTTAGATGCTGGCTAGACATTGAATTTTGATCACCTGACGTCATGACCTAATCCAACCTAATATTAACGACTTACAATATTGTGTGGCTTCTGGGTACTGTAGTAGAACTGTTTAAACTTCAGTATATTGTAATTTTACTGCATTTATTCTTCTACACACTACACATTTACTCCAGTTGTACTTGAATTTACTGTAGTAATGCTGTAGTTGTTTTTTTAAGTGAGTTTAAGGACAGATACCACATACTTTTCCACAAACGTTTTGTTTTTATTTTTTTTCCTCCTGTCTTTCTGACGCAAGCCTCTACGGAGCCTCTCGTTTATCTCTCCCTCCATCCTCTCTGCCTTCACAAAAGATCTTTTATTTCTCTATTGTGTTCTCTCGCTCGGCACATGGTGCATGATTGCACGGGTAGGTGGCAATCCATCCACCCCAGAGAGAACGTGAAATTCTCTTCGGACCCTTCCTTGCTGACAAAATGGCCCAGTACTGCCTCATGCCTCCACAGATTTGGGCTCATTCATAAAAGAGTTTAGTACTAAACGACTCTCGCTTTATGACTACAGCTCGGGTGCATTGAGAAACAACACGTAAGCAATTAAAATGAAGCAGCCTTCTCTACCTGTCACTGTGATGCGGCAGACCACCACCAGAACACACAAGGCTAAACTTGAACATTTTCAAACACTATTTGCAGTTGTAGATCCCTCTGGGTTTGTGCTTCGTTCGTAGGTTCACTACAAAAAGTGCTCTTTTCTCTTTCACTCTCTCTCCTCTTTTCTCTCTGAGGGATTAGGAGTCCACAGCTGCAAGTGACACTTTTTTCCCTCCTTTTCTTTTTTTCCCCTGCTCCACCGCTATTGAAACGTTCTTCTGTCAGCTAGTGCATCGGCTCTGTGTATTCACATTGTTCCAGTGTTGGTGGTTGTTTATTTCAGTGCTCTCTGAGAAGAAACCTCAAATGATTATGATTAATGTTGCTTTTGTGCCCATTTTATACTTTTGTTGTATTCAATTATTAATTTTAACATTTGAAAATAAACGCCACTGGCTATGAGGCATTTTAGTGTAAAGTTATTTTATGCTGTAAATAAAAATCAGAAATAAATGTGATTATCTTAGAACCATTTATACTGTTATAATGATATATATATATATATATATATATATATATATATATATATATATATATATATATATATATATATATATATATATATATATATATTGATTTATATATTATGATTATTGATATTAATTAACACATTACACATACACGTTTTAGTTTTTTGAGAAATCATAATCTAGAAATATTGTTTTTGCTATGTTTTAGGCTCTTAAAAAAACACCAAAAACTTCAATTAGAGAAAAGTTTATGAACACTTGAATTTTTTTTTAAACACGCGTCATTAGTAATAATTTAAAGGGCACCTATTATGCAGAATTCACTTTTACATGTTTTTTTATATAAATGTTGGTTGGCATTGTGTGTGCAGAACCATCCTATTTTGATAAAAATACACTCATTCCTTTTTTATCTCCTTAAATCGAAAGCAGTCTCTCAGAGAAGCCATTTGAAGAAACGGTAGTGTGATGTCACACTTTACACTCTGGGTCTCCGCTTCATCATCCACTCCCATTTAAAGGGGCATGCACAAAAACAGGTCGTCTTTTACCAAAAACATTGCTATTTTCAACAGGGAATAATAAACACAGACAAATTATTGGGAAACACTAGACCTACAGTGCATCCGGAAAGTATTCATAGCGCGTCTCTTTTTCCACATTTTTTATGTTACAGCCTTATTCCAAAATGGATTAAATTAATTTATTTCCTCAAAATTCTACACACAATACCCCATAATTAAATTTTTTTAAATTGTTGCAAATTCATAAAAAATGAAATACTTAAAAAATCACATGCACATAAGTATTCACAGCCTTTGCTCAATACTTTGTTGATGCACCTTTGGCAGAAATTACAGCCTCAAGTCTTTTTGAATCTGATGCCACAAGCTTGGCACACCTGTCTTTGGGAATTTTTGCCCATTCCTCTTTGCAGTACCTCTCAAGCTCTATCGAGTTGGATGGGAAGTGATGGTGTACAGCCATTATCAGATCTCTCCAAAGATGTTTAATAGGATTTACGATTGTGCTCTGGCTGGGCCACTCAAGGACATTACCGAGTTGTTGTGAAGCCACTCCATTGATATTTTGGCTGTGAGCTTTGGGTCATTGTCCTGCTGGAAGATGAACCATCACCCCAGTCTGTGGTCAAGAACACTCTGAAGCAGGTTTTCATTCAGTATGTCTCTGTACATTCTCACATGCATTCATCTTTCCCTCTATCATGACTAGTCTTCCAGTTCCTGCTGCTGAAAAACATCCTCACAGCATGATGCTGAAACCACCATGCTTTACTGTAGTGATGGTATTAGCCAGGTGATGAGTGGTGCCTGGTTTTCCCTAAAAATAACAACTGGCATACACTCCAAAGAGTTTAATTTTAGTCTCATCAGACCAGAGAGTTTCTTTGTTTCTTATGGTCTGAGAGTCCTTCAGATGCCTGTTGGCAAATTCCAGGCGGGGGAGGGGCTTCCGACTGCCCACTCTACCATACATGCCTGATTGGTGGATTGCTGCACAGATTGTTGTCCTTCTGTAAGGTTCTTCTCTCTCCACAGAAAAATGCTGGAGCTCAGACAGAGTGACCATCCGGTTATTGATCTTCTCCCTGACTAAGGCCATTCTCCCCAGATCACTTAGCTTAGCTGGCCGGCCAGCTGTAGGAAGAGTCCTGGTGGTTCCAAACATCTTCCAGAAATGGATGATGGAGGCCACTGTGCTCATTGGAACTTTCAGAGCAGCAGAAAATTTTCTGTAACCTTCCTCAGCCTTGTGCCTCGAGACAGTCCTGTCTCAGGGGTCTACAGACAATTCCTTTGTCTTCATGCTTGGTTTGTGCTTTGACATGCACTGTCAACCCTGGGACCTTATATGGATAGGGGTATGCCTTTTCAAATCTTGTCCAATCAACTGAATTTACCACAGGTGAACTCCAATTAAGCTGCTGAAACATCTCAAGAATGATCAGTGGAAACAGAATGTACCTGAGCTCAATTTAGAGCTTCACCACAAAGGCTGTGAATACTTATATACATGTGATTTTTTCAGGTTTGTTATTTTTAATAAATTTGCAAAAATTTCAAAAATACCCCAAATTGTCATGATGGGGTATTGTGTGTAGAATTTTGAGGAAATATATGAATTTAATCCATTTTGGAATAATGCTGTAACAAAAAAATTGGAAAAAGTGAAGTGCTATGAATACTTTCCAGATGCACTGTAGAATACATTTTGTAATCTATTACCATCTATTACAATCAGATTGCTATTTCATAATAGGTGCCCTATAAGGATTTGTAGTTATGGCCATACCATGCCAGTAAAACAATGTTGGTATTTTTAATTGACACATTAACAATAACACTGTATGTGCCAAAACAGATACCAGTGTCCAAGAAGATGTCCAAAGTCTTTACACACATTGACCCAGAGACTGTTTAGATACATGTCACTGATGACAAGATGATAGATGTTTACTGTATGATGACCGAAATGGCCTTAAACACCCAGCAGGCACATGATGTCAACATGACGTCAGATTGACGCTGTACCCCAACGTCATGGGGATGTTGCATTTTGTTTGGAAATGAAAATCGAGTTGACGTCAGAACTCAATGTCAGGCCAACATCAATGTCCATCGTCCAACCTAAAACCAACCAAACATCAACATCTAATGATGTAACAGCTTGGCGTTGTGTGGACGTTATCACTGTTGACATTTATCAGACATTGGATTTTGGTTTACCTGACGAATAAATGTCAGTTTGATGTTGGTTATAGATGTTGGGTTGATGTTGGATTTTCTTTACTTTCTAACAACATAAAATCTACCAAATATCAATGTCATTTGACATTATTATTAGACATCAAAATAACATTGTCCTTAGACGCTGACTAGATGTTGAATTTTGGTCACCTGACATCACGACCTAAATCTAACCTAATAATAACGTCTTGCCTGCTGGGCAATAACTAGATGCACTACAGAATGTTACGTTTACACACATCCATTGCATAATACTCACTAGTCTTGAGTACTTTTGAAAGGGCTATACTTTCATACTTTGAGTAATATTTACAAGAGATACTGTACTCTACTTGCACTACATTTTTAGGCAAGTAATGGTACTTTAACTTGAGTTTGATTTTTCAGTACTCTTTCCACCACTGGTCAATTTTGGCTGAAGTGTTGAACTGATTTACAACAGTACCCCTTGTGTATTTGTCTATTGTGTATGAGCAGCTTTTTTAGGGAACTGGACTGATTGTGGAAAGGTATTATAAAAATCACTGATTTGGAACAACTAGCTTATCTTGCTATGACTGAAAGGGTCATCCCTTTGGGCTGTTTCAATAGTTTTTTACCACCTATTTATTTATTTTTTGGAAAATAGCATAAACATGCTTAGTGGCAATGATGTGTTCGTAAGCTTAGCAGAAACAGAAACAAAAACAGCCTGATATAATTTTCTCTAAATTAGATGTAATGCTACAAATTGACACATTTCACCACAGCTGTAATAGTGCAAGGGAAAGTTTGGCCCCTTATCTTGAGTTCCAGGCCAGTTTTGTTCATTCTAGTCTCAAATTTGACCACAAGCCAAGCTTAATATCTGTCTATGCTGTAAACATTTCTGATGACTGTTGTTCATGTCTACAACCTCTGGTTTTTATTAGATTTATTTCACAAGGGACGGTGCACATTAATTAACATTGATAGTTCCTTTGCCAGATGTTAAAGGCCCAAACCAATATAAATACAAATTCAAACTAAAAACAATACTCAAATGAACAAACAACCACAACAATAGCGAAAAAGCATAGATGTTGATTATTAAGAAGCCATTTCTTAAAATTATACTTAAATGATTTAAAAGATACACATTCTCTAACAGATTGTGGTTTTAAATTCCACTGATTCAATGATTTAAAAAAAAAAAACAAGCTTGACCAAAAGAGTTTTTTCTAAGTGAAATAATGCAATCAGCTCGCACTGCACCCCTAGTTACTCTGCTTTCTACAGATTTAAATTGAATAAAGTCAGATATAAGTGGAGGAGCTAAACCATGCGTAATCTTGTAAACTGCACAGCCATTTTTAAACTTTGAATTGGATTGATTCCAGTGTATCACACCCTTATTAGTATGGAATATCCTCCCGTTCTCTTGTTTAATAAACATTTGATAAATCAATACACTTTCAACAAAAGCAAAAACCTTTACTTTGGAATATCTTGGAGAGAGTTTTACTACATTGACTGCCGAAGCTGAACAACTTTTTTTTTCTGTCATCAGGCCTCAAATGAGTACCCTCAGCTGAAGCTGTAATAATATATTGGCAAAACAGAGCTGGTAAACACTCCTTTCAGTATTTCTGTTCTTACTCTGGAGAGTGTCAGAAGTTTCTATTTATAACATGTTTTTGCAGCACTGAGCAAATCATCCAATCAAAAGTATTTATGTTTATTTCTAGAGCACAATAACCAATCAAAGACATTTAAAGTTAATCATAATCCACCAGCCATTCAAAATGCCAGAGTTTTAACCCAGTTTTAACTTCTGCATGCTTGTGAATCATCCCATTAAGACGCAATGTAAACAGGATTTACTGTAGGCTACAGTGTATTAAGCATCATTGATTACATGCAGATCTTTGTTGGACTGAAGTAAAGCAAGTGTTCCTGCATCAATATCTAAAATTCAGTTTCTATAATTTGTTATTGAAATGTAATTTAATTTCATAATTTCCATTCATCAAAGGGCTACTTTAACATTAAAACAGAAGATATCAAATATAACAGGTTCAAGTGTAAGAGAAGCCTAGCTATAAAAGCTACAGTAAAACATGCCCTTTTCTTCAAAATAGTTACATTAAACGAGTTTGCTATATATATTTTCATTAAAGTGGAAATCATTTTACAAAATAATGTAAACTTAACTGACTGCTTCGCTTTCACTGTAAAGACTCAGTTCAACTAAAAATAAAAGCTTACTCACCTTTTATTATTTTTTAGATATTTGGAAAAATATTGTTAACCATATTGACATCAACAGTTTAAAAAATAGAAATGAAGTCAAGGGCTACAATTGACTATTCTTCAAAATATCTTCTTGTGTTAAGCAGGTGATAAAAAAGAAAGGTTTGGAATAAGTGCAGGGTGAGTAAATGATATAGTTTTTATTTTAACAATTAATATGTAGATTGATAAGGCGTCACAGTGGCACAGTGGGTAGCATGATTGCCTCACAGCAAGAAAGTCGCTTGTTCGAGCCTCGGCTGGGTCAGTCTGCATCTTCTCCCCATGCATGTTTGAGTGGGTTTCCTCCGAGTGCTCCGGTTTCCCCCACAAGTCCAAAGACATGTGGTATAGGTGAATTGTCCGTACTGTGCGAATGAGTGTATGGATGTTTCCCAGTGATGGGTTGCAGCTGGAAGGGCATCCGCTGCATAAAGCATATGCTGAAAATAAATTCGCAGAAATTCACAGATTTTTACCAAAATTCTCAGCAGAAATGGCAAAAAACATCCGCAGATTCCGTCTGGCTATCAGTAAATATGATGGAAGGACTGTGTTTATTAGGGCTCCAATGTCATTTGAACTGAGACATGTTTGCCACATCAAACAGTATCAAAATGAATTTACAGATACAACTGACAGAATTTGGAAGATAACACTTAATTTTTTTTATGCCTGAAGTTACAAAACACAAAGCTGCTTGAGATTATTGATTGGGAGGTTCTCTATAATATGTAGTGAAGGTCATGCATCAAATGAAACAACTAAAAAAAATTTTATCCTGTGACAAGAATTCATTACAGGCTCTTTGGAAATATGTGCAGATTTGCGGATGCACATACATGATGTGAATCTCCCGTTCCAACACAGCCCAAAGGTGCTCTATTGGATTGAGTTCTGGTGACTGTGGAGGCCATTTGAGTATAGTGAACTCATTGTCATGTTCAAGAAACCAGTCTGAGATGATTCGTGCTTTATGACATGGCGCATTATTCTGCTGGAAGTAGCCATCAGAAGATGGGTACACTGTGGTCATAAAGGGATAGACATGGTCAGCAACAACATTCAGGTAGACTGAATTGGTACTAACGGTCCCAAAGTGTGCTAAGAAAATATCCCCCACACTATTACTCCACCACCAACATCCTGAACCGTTGATACACGGCAGGATGGATGCATGCTTTCATGTTGTTGATGGCAAATTCTGACCCTACGATGTAAATGCCGCAGCAGAAATTGAGACTCATCAGACCAGGCAACGGTTTTCTAATCTTCTATTGTGTCATTTTGTTGAGCCTGTGTGAATTGTAGCCTCAGTTTCCTGTTCTTAGCTGACAGGAGTGGCACCCGGTGTGGTCTTCTGCTGCTGTAGCCCATCCGCCTCAAGGTTGGACGTGTTGTGCGTTCAGAGATGCTCTTCTGCATACCTCGGTTGTAACGAGTGGTTATTTGAGTTACTGTTGCCTTTCTATTAGCTGGAACTAGTATGGCCATTCTCCTTTGACATCTAGCATCAACAAGGCATTTGCACCCCCAGAAATGCTGCTTACTGGATATTTTCTTTTTGTCGGACCATTCTCGGTAAACCCTAGAGATGATTGTGTGTGTAAATCCCAGTAGATCAGCTGTTTCTGAAACACTCAGATCAGCCCGTCTGGCACCAACAACCATGACATGTTCAAAGTGACTTAAATCACCTTTCTTCCCCATTCTGATGCTCAGTTTGAATTGCAGCAGATCATCTTGACAATGTCTACATGCCTGAATGCATTGAGTTGCTCTCATGTGATTGATTAGAAATTTGCAATCAGTTGGACAGGTGTACCTAATAAAGTGGCAGGTGAATGTACGTTTGACTGCAGTTTCTAGGTAAAACAAATGCTTTGAAATACTATGACACTAACAACTTTTGAGCCGTTTCACACTGATGATGTTTACAAGAACAAAAAATCAATATTTAATAAAACATTTTGTGCAGTTCTTTGCACAACATCAAATAAATGCCAAAAAACAACTCAAAGGTGTCTATGATTTGTAATTAAATAAGTTTGCCTCACCTATCTATCTACATATGGACAACATTTTGGCTATGGTCAGTTTGCTTGGTAGCTCACATTGTAAGGTGTTGTCCTGTAAAACATGGGTTCATAAAAGAAATGAAAGCAATGTACTGTAAGGTTAGGGTTATGGGATTAGTGTAGATGTAGATGTATCTGAATTGTTTAAAAAAGCATACACTAATGCAGAGTTCAGACTTCAAGATTTTCATAGTAGTCATGTTACAGATGTTTTCATCTGCATGACTATCTGGGGTAGCGTTTCGTTGCTGCTGTGTTTACACTGCAAGATGGATTGGCAACAGGGGGTTTCACACTGCAAGACTTTACAAAAGGAAGAATAGCAGACAAGTTTGTCTTGGTTCCCAAACTACATCTCACAATCAAACACACGTGAGTGACATGGAAACAACCCGAGGTCACGTAGTTTATCTTTGGTCATTAACTACATAATAAAAAAGAAGCCTTTAGTGGGGTAGAAAATTTACTTATTTTGCTCACCTGGCTTTTGAAGGGAATTAGCCATTTCCCCTCAACTTTTTTCTTTTTTGACCCGGTAGTGATATTGCTCAGATGACACATCAAACAGACATGCTACCAAATGTCCACTAGTTTTTCCTTCATTTTTTAGGTCCAAATAGACTGAAAAGAAGCACTTTCAACTTCTTCGCCAACCTCCTGCTGGCCTGCAGATACCCATACTAATAGATGCTGCTCTCTCATTGGCTGTAGGTAATCGCTGATGTTATTTTCAATCAGAACACATTTCAGACGGCATGATTTGAATCGCCAAATATCTCATAGGTGTCGGCGACTCACTGGCCATTCTCTCAGATCCCATCTTTGATAATTCGTACTATGTGATTGTTACTCACATGAAAAAGCACCGATTTGCCTGTGATTTCGGCCATTTGTTTGTCGATGACTTCTAAAAACCTGTTGGCGAGTCAAAATCGGAGCTAAATTCAGGCATTAGTAATGAGTACCAGTACCAGACTAACATTTTGATTGCTTGTATGTTTCACATAAATGTAGACTGATGATTATATATAAAAATGAAGCTTAAAATAAATGCCTCTTTTCCACAGAATAGTACAGTTCAGTTCAGTACAGTACAGTACAGTCCCTTTGATTAGGCTTGTTTTCAAGCAGCAGCACTTGTGCCTAACAGTACTGGGAATGGGCAATAAGCTCTGCAGATGCAGTAGTATGCAATTCAAAGTCCGGCACTGAAAAGTTTCGATATTAATATATGCAGTACTTCACCCCATAACATATGATTAGATTGTCTCAGAATACATAAACCACAAATAGAGCCACAATAACCACTCTTTACTTTTCAGCACAGACTATATAGGTTAAAAAGTTGTATCCAGCACCTTGTACAGTTTTGGCCAGTGCGCAGTGATGTAGACAGTCTGACCTTGGGAGGCTTTACTATGAGCACACAGGGGGAGCCATTCTTTGATATGCACAATCAAAGACCTCCCACGTCCGCCGCTGTGAGGAAGGTTACTTTTGTAGTTGTTGTTGTTTTCTGTAATACCCTGTACAAAGGCAGTTGACCATGACTTTCATATGGGCTTTCTGTTTGTGAAGGTCAGCAAGGAGGTTTTAATTACCTGGTAAAGAAACAGTGGAACTCAACAGGGGTTTCGCTCAGAGGAAACGGATGAAAACATCAAACATGCAACCTGTCCGCAAAGCAGTAAATGAACAACGCCTCATTCCACCTTTGTGTGAAAATTCAAATCAGCTCACTTTTATGTTCACAGCGACTTTGTTTTTGGTGGTCACTTTAGGTGCATTGATATAATAGTAGGCACGAACTCTGCTGAACCGGCTGAATATTGGGGACATTTAAACAGATTTTGGCCCACGTTAACTTGATAGCTTTATGCAGTCACTGGAGATTTATTGGTTACATGATCACGTTTTGTATATGATGTTCCACCACATTCCAAAGATAGTCTTTTGCTGAGGTTTCTCCACATTTTGAGGACAATAGGCCCCAAACATGAGGGGCCCCAGTCTAAAATATAAAGGCATCTAATTTTGTTACATCATTTTGAGTTCACTAAAACAGTTCATGTTCAAGTTGATTTGCAGTAAAGTTAAAAGTGCAACATTTAATCTTAAAGGGCACCAATCCTGCAAAATCAACTTTTAGAAGCTGTTTGAACAGAAATTTGTGTAGGTATAGAATGTCCACAGTCATATTGGAGGGATATAAACACAACAAGTTTCTTTTTTAAAATTTACTGTCATTAAAATAGGATCCAAACCCCAGCGATTTTGAGGCCCACCACACTGTGACGTAGCATTGAGGTTTTTCCTGCCCACCATTGTTTAACATGCATGTACTATCATATTTCAGTATTAAAATGTATAATCATGTCCACAAGACAAGATTTGCAAAGAAATTGGGATTAAAATCTCCACAGCTGCATAGTGTACACAACTATAAACAAGGATGCTTCAATCCAAATAAGGGATTAATAAAGTGAAATAAAGTTTATTTATAAACTTATTTATTTATAGAATCACATGCTTATGATTGTTCTCAGCTGCTCCCGCATCAGCTCATGGTTGATTCTCCAATCAGATGATTCCTTTTTCTTATCTCATATCTTCATCTTGAAGAATCCCCCCCCCCCCCCCCCTCCCCCCCACCCCACACACTCAAGAATGCCTCTGGTTAAATTCCCTACTAAACCAGATGACATTTCTGTAAAGAATTTGCTTGTTCTCCCCGTGCTCGTGTGGGTTTTCCCCGGGTTCTGCAGTTTCCTCACACAGTCCAAAAACACGCAACCTAAGCAAATTGAACATACCAAAATTGATACCAGAGCCAAGCTCTTAGCGAGTACACCTCTCCTCAGCCATCTATATCGGTCATTAGCCAGAAATAAGCCGTACTGGAGTTCATCAAGCTCTTTCCCAGGACAGCATTCCAAACAAGTTTTATTATCAATCATCAGCTAAGTGTGAACTCCTGAAAGTAGGCTACTCAATTAAATGGGACTTTTTTCCCGACCATGAGGTTCAAAGTGTAAACCTATTGCTTGTCACTATTAAAGTGCTAAACATTTAAACTGATAAAACGAAAAAATTTACTTAAACTTGGGTGGCCAATAACAAATATTTAAATAAAGAATATTATTTATATATTTTTTGGAGTTATTAAATATATATATATATATATATATATATATATATATATATATATATATATATATATATATATATATATATATATATATATATATATATATTTTTTTTTTTTTTTTAAGGGGGGTGGGGTCTTGTCTTGCTTAATTTTTGTGCTCAGCTGATCACATGTCTGCATTGGGTTATGAGCAAATCAAGCTAAATTGTAGGAATGAGATCATACGAATTAGCCACTGAATCAAAAAGATACGAATTGCCATGAGATAGCGTTGCCAGTTTGACACTCCTTCTATAAGGTGATGTGTTTGGTCAGCACTGTCATATTATAACTGAACAGCTGACACAAGGCATGGTGAAGGAGTCTCAAATTCTGAGTGTACCATTTGCCCGGCAGGAATCAAAATTCTTCTGAGCATACGCTTTCTCAACTGTGAGCTCTCCAGTTTTGGTGACTCTGTGCTGACTCTATCCTCAGATTTCTGCTCTTAGCTGACAAAGTGGATCCTGGTGTAGATTTCTCCTGCTGTGGCCCATCCAATTCAAGGTTTGATGTTTTGCATGTTTAGAGATGATCTTCTGTGTGACTCTGCTGTAACGTGTGATTATTTCACTTACCGCTGCGTTTCTGTCAGCTTAAACAGTCTGCCCATTCTCCTCTGACCTCTCTCATTAACAAGCCACTTTCGCCCACAAAACTGCAGCATCGCATGTTTTGTTTTGTTTTGTTTTCGCACCATAACTCCAGAGACGGTTGTGTGTGAAAATCCCAGGAGATCAGCAGTTTCTCAGATACTCAAACTCCCCGTCTGGCACCTACCGTACAGTACAGTCTCTAAACGGATATCTGGTTTGAACAAATCCTGAACCTCCATGTCCAAAACCTGGCATGCAAGAGGGAGGAAGTTCATAAGGGTTGTCTGACAGCAATGTTTGCATCACAAATGATCTACTGAGATACCTTATGACATCCTACATTCCTGTGCATCTTTTGATGGTTGGAGGGGAAAAAAATCAGCACATATTTAAATAATTCCCTTTTTTACATTAAGAAACAGCACAATATACAACTGTATTTAAGACTTTACAACAATATTGTGAGGAATTTGAAAACGGTTTACATTTAAAGTTCGTACATACTGTTTATCACTCACAGCACACTAAGGCCATGTCCACACATACATGGGTATTTTAATAAACATAAATGTTAAGGGCATGCCCAACCAACAGGCATCGATAATGACACTTTTATGCTGGATTTACACCAAATGGGTTAATTAAGTGAAGTTTTATATAAACTAAATTCAAGAGGATCACGTGCTTATGGTTGATTGTGGCTGGTCCCGCATTATCCAATTTATGATTCATCAATCAGACAATTCCTAAGCCACTATAAATACCCTAAGTTCCATATAACAGCCATCTTCGTTTTGAAGAATCCTCCCTTCCACCCCTATTCCTCCTCCTTTCCTAGATGGTTTGCACAGTGGCCCAGTGGTTAGCACTGTTGCCTCACAGCAAGAATGTCAATGGTTCTAGCCGATGTTTCTGTGCAGAGTTTACATGTTCTCCCCATGCTTACGTGGGTTTCCCCGGGGTTCCCCAGTTTTCTCCCACCATCCAAAAACATGCAACTTTAGTTAACCCAAAATACTTTACATTAAGTACACTCCCAAAAAAATGATTTAGTGTTTCGTCATATTGAGTACAAAATGAGCATTTAGGGGAAATATTGTTATTAAAGCTAGCTAGTTTTTATTTATTTATTGGGTAGCAATTATAAATGATTTTGATTGAGACTTTAACAGCATTATTAGATAAAAAAAATCTGAAGCGAAAACTGTTCGCAATCTTTCATCAAATATATTATTCCAAAAACCTATGCAAACATGTAAAGAGATCCGAGAACTCTTAATAACTAAGCGAATATCTTTGTTTGGCATAGAACTGAGAAGGGTTTGGTCATACTGTACATAAATAGGTTTTTCATATGAGAAAGGGACACCACAGTCAACTAAGAGCTGACTAACTAAAAGTATATTTTTGTTAAACCAGTTATTTTAAAAAAAGAGATTTATTTTTATATCTAATATTTGTATTATTCCAAATAAAGTAGGTTCGGGGAGAAAAATTATAATTATATTATTTGTTTGTCTGTTTATGAAAACTTATGAAAGTTTAATGGTATTTAAGAGATGTCAAAATTACAGCGCAACAAATAATGTAAACCTCCAACTGAGCTAGAAAGATAATTTGGAATAAAACTCCAACATGATGTTGAGTTGTTTAAAAACATCTTTAACCACTTAATTAAAAAAAAAAAAAAAATTTAAGTGTGGAAAATCCCCTAATACCAATCCTCCCATGGCCCGATCAGCTAGTATAACACTTTTTTGAATTAGGTGAGTTTTACAGTTCCAAACAAAGTCTATTATAATTTTGTCCAGCATTCGACAGATTTCCACAGAAACATCCAGTTCAAAAGTGGGATAGATAACCTGGGATAATCCATCTGCTTTAGAAAGTAACACTCTACCTGTTATTGATAAATCATGCTGTAACCAAAATTTAATTTGCGTTAAATTTTTTGATCTTTACATACAATTATATCTAGGTATTTGATTTCAGATTTAACTGGGATGTCACAAATTGAGCAAATGTTGGTAGAAATTGCAATAATCAGTTAAATGTGTCAAAAAAACATCATTTAATTGGGAGATATACTGCTCCATTAATATTCAAAATGTGCAAATGTGCATCATTAATTCAGTAAGCATATGAAAACACTTAAAGGGTTAGTTCACCCAATAAATGAAAATTCTGTTATTGATTCTGCCCTTATGTCGTTGGAATAACCTGAGACCTTTGTTCATTTTCAGAAAACCAATTAAGATATTCTGTCTGAGCTCTCTCATCTTCCATAGACTGCAACAGTTCAGAGAAAAAAGGAACCAAAAACATTGACAAAACATTACATGTGACTTCAAGGTTTCAACTAGAATTGGTCCCTTTTCTGGACTTTGAATGTTCCATATTGCTGTAAATGGAGGATGAGAGAGCCTTTGGATTTCATCTAAAATAGTTTGTGTTCCAAAGATGAATGAATGTGGAATTGGAACAACATGGGGGTGAGTAATTGATAATGGATTTTTTATTTGTGGCTGAACTAACCCTTTAATATTGGTTGATCACTTTTGTTACGCACTTTTCTGTCAGAATGGGGCTCATTTTGTCAAAATGCAAATTATATTTTTTTCTTTAAATTTTAAAGGTATTATATTGTCAGGTAATCATACCCTGTATCAGGGAATGGGTGGCAAAACCTAAATTTTTCCAACACTTTGCAATAACATCATCTGCAAAAGTGTTGATTCACTCACAGAAAAGCAAAGACTGTCCCTGCTCGTGGGGAACTTGAGCTTACCGTCTGTCAGTGATTCCAACATACAAAAGGAAACCAGACCTACTCACGCTCACATGAATGTACTTGATAAGAAACTTTATAAACTCACAAACTGTAATTCAGTTTTCTTTAAAGGAATACTTTACTAAAAACGTAAAGTTCTACCGTCACTCATTTCTTTACGATAATAAAGTAATATCCATGAATCCATCCGTTATCTACTGTATGGATGCTCTCCATTCCACATAATTATAATGATAATAAATGATCAGAATGCACTAAGAAACAAATGGTTCTTTTAAGAACTGTTCACACATACCCCCTTTTCCACCAATGCAGTTTGAGTGCTGGTTCAGAGCTGGAGTCTAGTTCCAAATTGGTTCTTTTTTTCTTTTGATACCCAAAAGCACAGCTCTAAACCAGATATAATGTAAATATTTTTAACGAGCACCAAAACATTGATGGGGTAGAAGTAATTACTGTTATTGTCAGAGGCTGAGGACAGAGTTGCTATGGCCAACAAGACTAATAGCGGATCATAATGTTGAACATACAGTATTATCACCTCTAATCTCTGTCAATACAGTGGATAATTAGCCCACTGTTTATTTATTCCCCAAGTACTGTTTGACGGAGAGAAGATTTTTTCAACACATTTCTATACATAATAGTTTTAATACTCATTTCTAATAACTGATTTATTTTATCTTTGCCATGATGACAGTAAATAATAATATTTAAATAATAAATGTATCTAGAATTTTTTCAAGACACTTCTATACAGCTTAAAGTGACATTTAAAGGCTTAACTAGGTTATTTAGGTTAACTAGACAGGTTAGGGTAATTAGGCAAGTTATTGTAATAAGGATGGTTTGTTCTGTAGACTATCGAAAAAAAATATATAGCATATAGGGGCTAATAATTTTGACCTTAATTCTTTTTTTTTTTTATTAAACTGCTTTTACTCTAGCCAAAATAAAACAAAAAAGACCTTATCCAGAAGAAAAAAATATTATCAGACATACCTTGAAGATTTCCTTGCTCTGTTAAACATCATTTTAAACAAAATTCAAAGGGGGGCTAATAATTCTGACTTCAACTGTATAAACTCTGAATGAACATGCATTTATTATTCATAATCTCTGTCTATAAAAACTATTGTGCGCTGTGTGAACACATTGCACTTGTTTTGTATGCCAACGTAGGTTTACAAAGTTATTAATTACTATTAAAAACAAAAAGTTATTATGCAGTGTTTATAGTTGGCACTTCTACATTTGAGTTTCTGGGCAAAACGAGACATGCAGTGACATCAGATCTTGCTACGGTTTCTCTTTTGTAGGTGGAACAGCAAAGCCGTTATTAGTTCATGTTCACGAATGCAGAATAAAGTATTTGCACAAGTAAGCTACATACTGTGCAAAGTCAATCCAAAAGATATAAGGAGAATTATCGAATTGTGGCGTAAAATAATGTTGTGGAATGTACAATGCGAAATGTGCAGGAAGACTGGAAATTTGCCTCAAAGTTCAAATACAATTCAAAATCAGAAAAAGATTGGAGAGTATGGGGAAACACAAATAAACAAAGAAAGTAATGATTTCTAAATTCACTTTGACTTGTATTTCATTGTAGACAATGTGAACAGTATTTTTTTACATATTTTGTCAGGTCAACTTTATTTAATTTGTAAATATACAGGAGCAGCCCTAAGCAAGTAATCCAGTAAATTGGTTAAATGATGATGTGATTTGAAACAGGTGATGTCAACAGGGGATTGTAATTATGATTTGGTACAAAAGCAACATCCAAGAAATGTCTAGCACTTTAGGAGCAAAGATGGGCCAAGGATTGTCAGTTTGCCAACAAATACGTGAGGAAATTATTGAAATGTTTTAAAACAATGTTCCTTAAAGAAAGATGGGAAGACCTTTGGATATTTCACCTTCAACAGTGCATAATATAATTAAAAGATTTAATGTGTAAAAGACAAGGGCACAAGCCTAAGCTGAACAACATCTCCGATCCCTCAGGCAGCACTGCATCAAGAATCGTCATTCATCTACCTCTACCTCATCTACCTATTCATCAACATCACCACATGGGCTCAGGACTACTTTGGCAAACCTTAGTCAAGTACCACAATATGTAGTTACATCCACAAATGTCAGTAAAAAGTGTACTGTGCCAAAAGGAAGCCGTATGTTAACAATGTCCCAGAAGCGCCGCCGACTTCTCTGGGCTCGGAGGCATCTGGGATGGACCTGGGATGGGATCACACAGTGAAAACACGTACTGTGGTCAGATGAATCAGTATTTTAGGTATTTTTTGGGAGAAATTGATATTGATTATTTAAAAATTCTGCATTTTAAGCTTCACAAAGTATGTAAAATAACTATAATATGTATTATAAAGGCTGTCTGTCTTTTGTGATAGTTGTGTAATAAGTTGCACTGATTAACAAAATGCTTGGTAGTTGTAACCCAATGCTAAGTTTGTCCCTCTTTGACCTAAGGATTGCTACCAACCATTTTTAATGTGTAATTGATCTGAAAATACAACATTTTAACTACACTTTTTAACCCACTAGTTGGGTTTGATCATATTTGACCCAATGCTGGGTAACAACAACCAAGTATTTTTAGAGTGTAGATATGTGAACAAATTAACTTTAAAAAAAAACGCTTCTACCTACACTTTTACAGCCTCAATATACATCTTTTTTTTTTAACCTGAAACACTTGATGCCTCAATTTGCATTGTAAGAAGTACCAGAAATCATTGAGTGGAACCACATGAGTTGAGTAAAAACTTTCAGCTTAGCCAGCCTGTTTCTCTCTCTGAATCAAAAATGTAGAGTAATTTCTGATTACCCCTTCACCTGACTTTCAGCCTTGCATCAAGCAGATCTGTCATCAGGAGAAGATGCATGCATGTACTCTCACACCAAGTCAGAATGATTTGCAAAGACTCTCTGGTGAGCATGAACAACCTTGTCTGTATAAAGAGGGTCTCGACTCGACTTGAGGTGGGGGGAGGGGTTACAATGACAGACAACTGCAAAACTGCTACTACAATAACATGCAAACACAAGCCCAACAGACAGGCCTGTGCTGCAGGAAGATTCTTTAAACACATAAACACACACACACACACACTTGCTCTGCGTGTTCATGAATTCAGAGGCTTACTGACTTGTGCAAGAACATTCTGTATTCATGAGACAGAGGAAGTGAATGCAGATAAGGGTGCTGGGGGGTGGTGGGGGGTGGGGATTTCTTTTCACAGGATTTGTCTTTGTTTCAGCGCCCCCTACTGGCCGCTGCTGTTTCTCCCCTTCTCAAAGTGCTCAGACACCTTTGATTCAGATTAGACATTTGACTGTCTTGTCTCGCACAATGGCGGAGGATTGCAGTACGCCACACAATGCAAAATGTACAGCATTTGGAAGAAGGAACAGGCAGTCTTGGGGTTCAGGGGAAGTTCAGAAGTGAAGTACGGTGGTAAATGCTAACCTCACAAATTCTGATCTGAGCTCTGACAGGAGTCATGTTGATCCCGGTGACTGTGATGAAGTATTTGGATGAATTTATTGTGCTTTCTGATTGAATTTTACCTAGAATTCAATTGGATTGTGGAATGAACTGGAAGTAAAGCTCTTTCAGCAGAAAAAAATATACATTTTTCCTCAACCCAGTACACATATTTATTATTGATTAACCTAATGTCCTCAAAAATAAATAAAATAAAAATGTATAAAAAAAAATCATTAAGCATTATTTTTATTTTAAGGTAGAGTCAACATATTTACAATAGTTACATGTTTATAGATGTTTTAAGACCACTCTATTAGGCACACAATAGCCTGACCTATTTTTAATTATCAATAATTAAATATAAATAAATAACATTTAAAAACTGTTCCAGGTTGCAATTGCACAGTGGCTCAGTGGTTAGCACTGTCGCCTCACAGCAAGAAGGTCACTGGTTCAAGTCACGGTTGGGCTAGTTGGCATTTCTATGTGGAGTTTGTATGTTCTCCCTGTGTTCGTGTGGGTTTCCTCCGGGTGATCAAAACACATGCAAATAGAAAAACCTGCTGCAAAAGTGTAGAACACAGCAGAAATAAGTGAGGGGACCATAAAAAAGGGATGAAGCTGGATGCTTTCTGTTTAGAGTCAGTCAGAGGTATTGGGTGAAGTCTGATACAGCTAAGCTAATAATTATTTATAATATTACAATAATATGATTACTGTACAATAATAATTACTGTTTTTACATTACGGTGAGGGGTAGGTTTAGATTTAACAAAGTAGATGCTAATAAAATACAATTTAATGAGTAATTTAATAAACATTATAAATAATTCTCATTACCGTCCGGCCACATCCCTTTTACCAATGTTTCCCAAAGTGGGTGTTGGAAGACAATTGTTGCCTGGTGATTTCCAAAAATCTTATATATGTTATTAAACTTTTAGAATGACCATATTTTATCCATAATCTACAGAATATAATAGTAATATTTAATAGGTGTATTAAAAAGCCAGTAAATATTAAATTAAACAAATGAATAAAAACTTAATTTGTTCAGTTTTTGACTTCATTCAAAAAAAAATTATATGGTTGTTAAACTGTTGCACTTTTTTGTGTTATCAATATGCTCATCTGTATGTTTATTGCCACCTCCGAGGATAGTGGGTCGCGAGTCACTGGAATTGTTATTTTAGGGGTCGTGAGCTGAAAAAGTTTGGGAACCCATGTCTTGCAACAACTATGGTATTGTCAGAGATATGACAGTTAAGAGTTAAGACATCCTGATCAAATTTGGTTCCTTGTTGCTTGGATTTTCTCAGATCTCCAACAACACTGACACTGAACAGAAAGCAGCTGGGTGCGTCACGTTTTTGGGGTCCCCCGACACAGTTCCGAATTAATGTGCGCATGTTTTGTCAAACTGATGAAGATATGTTCTTAGTTTGTTAGTGTTTTTCTATTTGCATGTGGTTGCAGCTTATTAGTATGGTGGCCGAGAGAGCTTAACGTGCTGCAATTTATGAAAACACATGCAATTACAAAAAACACCAGCAAATTAAGAAAAGATCTTCATCAGTTTGACAGCACACGCAAACGCATTTTTAAAAAACGTGCTGCATTTTCCCACAACACAAACAATTAATTAAACACGCTGCATTTTCTCACAACACAACGGAATGTTTCAAGGAGACCCTAAAACATGATAGAACTGGCTATTTAGGTTATGGTTATTAAGGCTAATAAGTACTAAAGACATGGGAATTGGGATATTAAAATAAACAAACAAAAAACTCACCTTTTAAAGATCACCTACAACTTCACTGAGCGATAGTCACAGCACATAGATATTTACATTAGATGTCGCCTTCACTGTTGTTTTGAACTGAATGAACCAAGGTGCAGTGTAGGACTGGCCATCTGGAGCTATGATATATACACATATATACATATATCTATGATCGGGAGCTTTACCGGTGGTCAGTATGCAAATATTTTTTAAGTTACGAGAATTATAATTTTACATCACTTTTATATATTGATGGATAAGTGATTACACGGACATTGCTGACAAAGAGTGTGTGTTTGTGTACTTAGAAATGTATTATCCTAGCTCCCTGTTAAATTTGATCTAATCCGTGTGCTGAAACACATCCCCTGCTTTCACTTCTAATTTTAACGGAGGGAGTGATTCGTTTGTGTGGCTCCAATAAACTATCAATATCTCTGCGTCTCAATGTGCCTATCCACCTTTCTGATCTAAATGGTATATAACATATTATGTAATATTCAATAATTTAGGGTGGAAAGTTTGCACTTTGAGGCACCCTTATATGTAACTACAAAAACATTCACGAACTTGGCCGACAATAATATAAGCTTCTGGCACCAGCATCTTGTTGTCATTTACATTGTTGGCTGATTTTATTCAACAATCTCTAGATTAAGCCTATAATTTAGTGCAAGTTGGTGCTACTTTGCTTTATGGTTAATGCAGTGACTGCATTATCATCAATAGCGTTACTCATTTAGCACAAAAGATCCTATCATACAAAAACGTAAAGAACTAAACCTTACCTATGAAATGTTTTGCCTTTATGCTTTGTTTTCCTTGTTTGCTCATTCCTACACCCGTACACAGCGCAAAAATCCAGCATCTTTAGATTGGCTGCAGTCTTGACTAAGTGCAGTTGAATCACTTTTGTCCTGAGAGCACTGTACAAATATGGCAGCGGTATTGACGCATGCTCAGAGTCCGTATGCGATATCTAGTGTATATATCTATCGTCACAGCACAGCAATGTCCGTCACGTTTTTGGATTCCCTTTGAAACATTTCCATTGTGTTCTGTTCTTTTTGCAAGTGTTGTGAGAAACTGCAGCGCGTTTTTGTAAAATGTTTGCTTTGTGAGAAAATGCAGCGCACTTTATTAATTGTTTGCATTGTGTGAAAATGCAGCGTGTTTTTTTTAAATGTGTTTGCGTTGTGAGGATTTTCAAACGAATGAAAATCTTTTCTCGATTTGCTGGCGTTTTTTTTTTTTTTTTTTCTTTCAATTGTACATTTTTTCTTAAAATGTAGCATGGTAAACTCTCTGTCACCGTACATTTGAGCTCTCTCAGCAATCATAGATTTACACCCCTAATATATATATGTATATATATATATATATATATATATATATATATATATATATATATATATATATATATACATATATACATATACATATATATATATATATATATATATATATATATATATATACATATATACATATATACATATATATATATATATATATATATATAAAGAGAGAAAATTACATCTGTAGCCATTTTTATAGCACACTTCTTTACAACCCCCTAGACCTCTATAATTTTCAAACCCTCACTATTCCTCTTCCTCTAAAGTTGGTGTGTGTGGGAGAGTGGAGTGAGGAGGGCTGAATAGAGGCTCGGTTACAGACCTGTGGGCCAGACTGAGTGCAGAGCATTGATCCAAAGCTGGAGAGGCCCAACACAATAGATGGATTACAAATGCCAGGACTGGAGCCCCTCCCCTGCACACCGATGTGCCCGAACAATAGGAAACACACACACACACACACACACACATACACGCAAATTAGACTGAGCAAAGCATACAGAGAAAGCAGCATATTGACAAGGAGAGAGAGAAAAGAGGAAGAGGAGCGAGCGACAAACTGACTGTTCAGGTCAGATTCAAAAACACACATTCCTGTTTGTGTCTCCCCTGGTTCAGAGAGCTATTCATTAGTCCTTTCTGTAAATCAATCTACCGCTTTTTAAAACAGTGTCAATTTAAGCGTGACGCCTGTCAGCTTGACGTCGCTCTGTGGATATTTAACTTGAAGCCCAATTAATCATCATGATTAATTCCTGCACAAACCAGCTGCAACTGTTCACTAAAGCAACTTCTCCCCCTCGCGCCGCTGTGTATGTGTGTGTGTGTGTGAGAGAGAGAGAGAGAGAGAGAGAGAGAGAGAGAGAGAGAGAGAAAGAGAGAGAGAGAGAGAGAGAGAGAGAGAGAGAGAGAGAGAGAGAGAGAGAGAGACTACAGCAAGCCTCCTTTGTAATTACTGCTCCCCGGAGAGAGAAAGTGAGTGAGAGAGAGAGAGAGAAGGCATTTGGGATCCAAACTTTGTGTCAAACCAATAGTCAAGCGTCTGCGGGTAATATATTTCTCAGTTTTTGCTCTCCTTCTATCTCGAGTGTCTGTCTAGGAGGAAATATCTATATATCTGTATGCAGGAGAGCGTGAGTGTGTCAACTGGGAATGTGATTAGCATAAGATACAGATGGAAGACAAATGTGATTTTTTTTTTCTCAAAGAATTAAAAAGACCAACAATTTATTATTTTTTTAATGATTAAGTCCAACACAGGGCATATAGATTTCGAATGATGTCAGTTAACACATCCAACATGGCAGTATAGTTTTATTTATGCTGCAGCATGTTTGCCTTTTAATCAACAATTAATTCACATTTTTGCCACTAGCAGCTGTCATCCATAATATGATGTTAAAATCCACCACATTTAAAGCTTTGTAGCCTTGTTAATATGTTTCTTTTTAATATAAATTCTCTTAAGTCTGCTTATTTAATGAAAAGCAGAGTAAAAAAAAATGAAATATTATTTTTAAAATGACACAAAACACACTTTATTTTATTTATTTATTTTTCTTTTCAAATGTCTAGTTGTTAAAATGTAAGTTTTATATTTAAAAAAGTGTATTTTCAACTGAATGTCCGCTAAAATTTCTAATAATAAAAATATTTCAACCAGAAAAATAAGTCTTTCTATTTACATTTTCTGAGACTTTTATTTCAGTCTGTTGATGTACTTCCAACTGAAATTGAATATTGAGTAAATTTCCTATACATTTTCTCATAGCAAACTAATGGTAAGAGGGCATGGTTGAGAATATTGTGGCTTAAACCATCACTGAAGTCTACAGAGGAAGACCACCACTCCAAACGCATAACCAAATGTTCAGACTTTGATTAAAGATTACCAAAATAGGCTTTTTTTTTTCATTGCATTAACTTGCACAGATTAATTGTTCACCTAAAGAATAACAACGCAAAATACTGCAAATATTGCCAATTTTGATTTCAAACAAGTTTTAAATATAACATTATCAGCTACTTAGCTATTTTTTTCCCTGCATTCCCGCAATACAGTGGCCACATGATGAGGAATTGATTCAGAGAGGTGCTGATACTGTAGGTCAGGTGTTCCCAATCCTGTTCCTGGAGATCTACGTTCACCTGTCTTTAATTCTTACTTAGTTGGTTTAGTTGGCTGCATCCGAAATTGCCTACTACTCAGTAGGTACTGCATTTGAAAATGTACTATTTGACCATTAGAAGAGTATGTTCTATACAGTATGAATGTTAGTATGAATGGAACTCGGACATACTACATCTGCCATTTAGTCATGACCTACATGACCTACAGTACAGTCGATTCACTCCAATTCATTAATTCTCTCGCATCATGGGATACCGTAGTGTGCATCGGATCGGATGCTCAGCTCAGAATCTCACCGGAAGTAGTATGCTATCCGCATATTTCTCGCATACTGTTTTTTGAATTCTATGAATTCGGACATACTACTCGGCTCGGCATACTGCTTTAGTGTACTGTATAGTATGGATGTATGCGATTTCAGATGCAGCCATTATCTTTGATCAGGGTCGGAGGTGAACTCTGCAGGAAGGTAGATCTCCAGGCACAGGATTGGGCACCCCTGCTGTACCATAAGCATGTCATGATTTTGCAAAGTCCGATGTGATCCTGGATTATTCCATTGAGATTGTGGACAATGACCACTTAAAAGCTTTGGTATTTGAGAACAGTCATTGTAGAATCAGGAACAGCCTGTCACAGTGTAAATACAGAGTCAGCGGCCAGTATGGTGTGTTATTCCTTCAATTGTCTTGCATAGAGTGTGGATGCCCTACATGTGTAAAAGAGGCAGAAAACAATCTCCAATCGATCACGCAGTCACTCGCGTCTTTAAAACAAACTGAAGCACAGCACAGCCATTTTATCAAAATGAACCGATATTCACTTTAAGTAGACCTTTAATTGAATTTCATAAATTTATTTTATTACTGGCAGATACTTTGTACTGCAAAATTAACTACCAAATTTGAAAACTAGTAAAATGTTTTTGCATGTGTGTGTCTGTGTTAAACCTGAATGCGCTCCGACTCATGGGGACTTGTGTCATTGTGCCGACCAATATTGAGGTCCCCGGGGGTTAAAATGATAATAATTATACAGAATTAAGTATTTTTTTTCAATGTAAAAGTGCAGACTGTTTCCTTTGATAGGTTTAGGAGTAGGGTTGGGGTAAGGAGATAGAATACAGGGTTTGTACTGTATATTAGAAACGTTATTACGTCTATGAGAGTCCCCACTGGCATAAAGGAATGTGTGTGCGCATGTGTAAAAAGTAATTTCCAAATACTCCAAAGTAATCATCATTTATTTTTGTTCTTTAGATTTTTTATTCATCATTTCATAGATTTGTCTTTTGTGTCAGATCTTTCTAGCAAACTTTTTTTCTGCTTAAACACACCGAAAGCAATTTGATTTTAAAAAGTAATTCTAGATCAATAAAATTATATTTCACTCTACGCTGTAAAAAGTTTTGTTGTTTTTTTATTTATTTTAAAGTATGGTTTTAAGTAAACATAACTACATTTCTGAAATCTGTCCGTACAACAATACATTTTAGGTTTCTTTGTCTTGGAAGTAAAAAAAAAAATCTATCTATAAAATCTGAAAGCAAAACAATTGATTTATTTACTCAATATTCTAGCATCTTTCAACACACAAGCAACCCTAGCAACTTCATAGAGAAACCAAAGCAATCTCACGGCAATTCGTTACTTTTTGATTAAGTGGCTAATTTGTATCAATTCGTACATTCTAAGTCGTACAATTTAGTATGATTTGCTCATGACCCAATGACGGTTGAGTTTAGGGGTGGAGTTGGGTGCCACGCCTTCTTTGTAAAAAAGTACAATTTCGTACGACTGAACTCCGACTGTACGAATTTGTATGAATTAGCCACTAAACTGACAAAACTTAGATTTTCTCGTGAGTTCAGGCTGGAGAAAACCCACACACACGCATTCAATCCATTTATCACTTGGATAGATGTCACAATAGGGAAGAAAAGACAACTCTAATCTTACCTTCTCCAGGTCTGTATGAAAGCATTTTCCCTATTCTAAACAGTTTTCATGGATTTTTTATTTATTTATTTGTTTTTGTTTTTGGATGTCAAACACTCACTCGTGCTAACATAGACTGAACATGTAACACACATGCCTACATCACAATTTTTGCACTTTACAAAGAGGTAATACTAGTATTGTTTTCCAAATCTAGCCATTTAAAACTTGTTTTCATAGGTTTCTATTTTCAGGCCCCAAAATAACAACTGAAATGTTGATTTCTTTTTTCTCTGAGAGGAAGTCTACATTTCTACAGACTGATCACCAGATGTCAATCCTCACACAGCTACTATATGGTATGACATTTTCTAAGTGGTCTTTCCTGTTTCAAACAGTGATAGCTTAACATTAGCAGAAACAGCCAGCTTTAAATAATTAAATATGTCTAGCATAAATTGAATTAAGTAATTATAGTGGGTAATTGTGGCAATTGCAGACACAGTCTTTCTTTCTCACACTTAACAATGCACAGTCATTTCCCAGCAGATAAACTCTAATTTCACTCCATGCAACTGCGTTATATTATCAGTGCACTTTTATCTCACTGTTTCTTCTTGGACTTTGTGTGTGTTTGTTCAGTCTTTTCTATTTTCTTCAAAGTGCTCAGCTTCGACAGAATGGTTATATTCAAAATAATGTAAATAATAATGCAATTAAGATGAATTACTCAGAACTGCTGTGGATGTTGCAGAGGAAGCTGCTCAGAGAGTTTGAGATGTCCTGAGATGTGGGGTTTAATCAGTGTCCTTCTGCTCCTACAAGATTATATAAGGTCAGATTTTCTCAGAAAATGCAAAGGCGGCAATGCCTCCTTCAAATATTTAGATGAGAAACAAATCTGCAATACTTACAGAACGAATACAATCTCATGGCAATTTGTATCTTTATCATTTAGTGGTGTATTCATATTCATTTGTATGATCTCATTCCTACATTTTAATACTATTTGCTCATCCTCCAATGAAGGGTAGGCTTGGGGGTGGGCTTTGGGGGGCATGCCCTCCTTAAAAATAGTTTTCAAATTTGTATGAATTATGAACTTTCTGACCATATGTAAAATAGCTGTTTGAACCATTTTTTATTTTCATTTTGAAACGAGTTGGGATACAAACAGAGGTAAGGATCCATGTGCAGTTTATTAAGAGATTCGTCAGAAAGGGCAAGGTCAAAAACAGGGACAAATAGGGGCATGCAGCTAATGCAAGGCGTAGTCAGAAAAACAGGTGAATGGTCGGGACAGGCGGCAAAACAACAAACTATAAACAAAGATTAAAAAAAACATGGCAAGACAAGAAAACACTTTGTAATGCTCACTTACTGTATAACAAGGAGTGTGTGAATGATGTGTCTTTATAGTGTCTGATGTGTGTGTGTGTGTGTGTGTATAATCAGGGGGAATCAGGAACTGGTGTGTGAGTGCAAACACTTTTGGGAGTTGTGTTTCATATAGTGGCAGATGTGTAGTTCTCCAGTGATCATGACACATTTTTTTTTTCTTTGCAGTTATATAAAATATACATAAAATACAAATAGCAATACAAATAAAATACAAATAATTGTAAATAATTAATATATTTAAATAATAATATATTAATACTATAATAATAATATATTAAGTACTAGTAACAAAAACTAAATATGGATGTATGTACATATCATTTAAACTATTATTGAACATAAAATAAATTAGAGAAAATAAACTTTGCTAATTGTCCCAAAACTTTCAACGTTTGTTTTAAATTTTGTTATTGTTGTTATTATTATTATTATTATTATCGTTATTATTATTATTATTATTTGGGTGGCATGGTTGCTCAGTGGTTATCACTGTCACCTCACAGCAAGGATGTCACTGGTTCGAGATCCGGCTGGGCCAGTTGGCCTTTCTGTGTGGAGTTTGCATGTTCTCCTCATGTTTAGCATGGGTTTCCTCCGGGTGCTCGGTTTCGCCACAGTCCAAAGTCATGTGGCACATGTCAATTAAATAAACTAAATTGTGTGTGTGTGTGTGTGTGTGTGTGTGTGTGTGTGTGTAAGAGAGAGAGAGAGAGTGAGAGAGTGTCTGTGTGTGTATGGGTGTCCAATACTGGGTTGCGGCTGGAAGGGCATTAAATATAAAACATATGCTGGAATAGTTGGTGGTTCATTCCGCTGTGGCAACCCCTGATATGTAAGGGACTAAACCGAAGGAAAATGAATTATTATTATTATTATTATTATTATTATTATTATTATTTGTTTACAAATTTAGTAAAAATGTAAAAACTGTCAACAATCAAACAGAACATTTGAGGCATGTACAAAGAGGAAAAGCAATCAATGATAAAGTCTTCTTTCTCCTTTGACAAAGTGTTGCCTTGTGATGGAAACGTATGACCCCAAACAACAGAATTAATTGTCTGTTCAAAAAAAAGAGTCCAGGATATCAGTAGCAAAGTCTCCTGTATTCTCATCATCCACTCCATGTGAGACAAGACGAGCCAAATGACACTTTCGACATCAACGATAGGAGCTCAAGTACAGAGCATCTCATCTTCTCAGCAGAAACTTTGATGGAGTCGATAAAGTGGGATCTTAATTAAACCACACCCTCTCCTGCTGTTAGACAGTGGGCCGGTCCGTCCGCCATTACTTCTCCTCTGCTGTTTGAAGAAGCCAACATGAAAGAAACGGCGGCTCTTGACGTGGGCCTGTATCATTACTCGAGCCCAGCGATCTTAATTAAAAAGCATTGCGTGTTATGTGCCATAACAAAGGAAAATTTGAGTTCATTTAAATCCAATTATGCCTGGACAGTATCTCCAAAGACGATGGAGTAATTGCTGTTTGAACATGCGGGCCTTTATTCTATTGCCATGAGATTAATAAATGTAATCACAACACCGTATAAAACAAGGGGAGAAGGGAAAGGGCGGTGCATCGACACACCAGAGGCTTTGATGGGGCTCAAACTCCAAAATACCTGAGAACCTGAAGCCTTTGAGTTGGACTTAATGAAACCTAAAATCAAAAAGCGATAATACGGACTAGCTAAAAGTGGGTCGCAGGTACTGTATGATTTAACATCTCGCACATAGCAGGGAAAACAATGCTTTACACTTTAAAAAGATACAAAAAGTTATCGTGAGAAGAGTAAATCGCAAAGGTCAATCTGGTTTTTATAGGTAAGTTGAAGATGCTAAATCGTTTCTTACATGCACTCAAAAATATGACTTGCTGTTTTTTCAAACTACTTATTTAAGATGAGCTGAAACAACACAATTCTTGAGGTTTGTTTAGCAACAAATTAATTGTTTCATGTTCAATCTACTTAAATTTGTATAAGTGATTGTTGACTTAATTCCTTCATGTTTTCCTAACACAAATCGATTGAATGGAACCCAGCATTTTTTACAATGTGTTTTGTTGTGGAATCCAGAAATGCATGCCACAAAATGTATTATTCTGGTGCACATTTATTACATTTCTACAGTATTTTTACATCTTCACTGTATTTAAGTGCATTTTTGCATATCTGTTCTTTATCAGAGTGCTTTTATTTGGGAGAAAAATTTACTTCACTACAGTCCAAAGCAACAATGTCTCACTTTTTACTTCATTACATTACATAAAACTGTTCAAATCATAACCCATTCTGAGATGTGATAACAGTGTCCAGTTTATGAACAAGCTCTTTATGAGCAAGACACTTTTCAGTTAAAATGTGATCAGTTGTAAATGTTTATTTTTAACCTGAATGATGAATGAACAACATTTCCGATTGTGTTAAAACAATATTTGGTAGATACTTTTTGAATTAGCTCTGAGAGTTCAAAAATACGTTTTTTATATATTTACAGTAGGACAAAAAAATAGATAATTTTGACTCATATGAAAATGTTACATGTTAAAATTAACAATTAATTATTTATTTGATTTTTATTTATTTTTATTATTTAATTAGTTCATATGTTAAATGTTATCTAATATCACAACCTTTCTAACACTAATAACACAAGACAAACTTATTTTTTTCTGGTCCAGGGTCAAAAATGTGAATTGATTTGCAGATTCACGCTGAAAGATTCATCTGTAAATTGCACTGATCTGACTACTGTGCTCAAGTCAACAACTGATTCAAACGATCCTATCAGGGGTGTGTTTCCCTAACAACAAAATAACTTGTGGGTGAACTGTCATAGTACGATACATCGTTTGGGGAAATAACGACGATAGTGACGAGTGTTTCCCAAAACCCGTAGTTTCTCTTTCACTGATCCATCGTTGGAACCAGGTCAGTCGTAACGTAAAACATCCATACAAACGCTCTAAACGGGGTGGAGTAACAACTTATGTAGAGAAAAATTCATTTTCTTTTTTGAATCAAATATTTGATTTGGTAAAAACATGCACTCGTTTTCCATATTAATATAGAAACTTTATTTTTTTTTTTATCATTCCAAGTTTAAATGTTCTAAAGAAATACGGCCTAGGGGGGATGTGTTTCTAACTACAGTTCTAGAGGTGTAGTTGCAAGAGTACAAGTTTGTGACGCAGTTTGCAAATGTTTGTTGGAACGATGGATTTGGTAAATGCCAAATCCACGAACTATGTTTGTAATGACAGAACTTGTGACCTTAGTTGGCTGAGGATGGTTTTTGAAAATGCACCAGAGCAAGTGTAAAGTTTACAATCCACGGATACAAATGATCTTAACTAGGGATGCACAATATATCGGCGGCCATATCGTTATCGGGCGATAAATGCTATTTTTAATGTTATCGTTATTGGCCCAATGTCAAAATTAGGCAGATATCTTTAAGCCGATAGATTATGTAATTGTACAGAACTGCCTGCCTCGCCCATGTGTGGGCGGAACTTGTTCAGACTTGTCCAGTGCACTACAACATAGCTTTCCTCACATTGTTTATTCCTTCAAAGTCCGTCCTTTCTTAATGTGGTATTGCTGTGCTCTAATAACTCAGTAAATAACCATATTCCTCATCATTATAGATATGTTTGATAGAGTGTCATTGTGTATTTTGCTTTAAATCGCCTCAGGAAAAATATTACACGTGTAAACAGCAGCAATGCACACATGCTAAACAACATTTTCACTTTATTTAAAATATATTTATTTACCTTACTTGTTAATTAAATCCCATTTTGTTATTTAACAAAATTATTTTTATGCAACAGTCAAGTAACATGATAATTCGCTATGCGAAGAAAAGGAAATTATTTATTTTTGGCATGCTAATGTATCTGAAATCATGAATATAGTTCATAATTATAGCTTTTATTGCTATGAGTAGGCTATTCAGTTCATAAGATCACATAAAATTTTTATGAAGCTTTTAAAATAAAATCAGTTGTTCACTGTATAAAAATATAACATTTTTAAATATATATTGTATAGCCGCTATAGTATATCAGCTATCGGCCTCCAAATCTTAAGCGTTATCAGTTATCGATATCGGCCCAAAAATGCATATCGGTGCATCCCTAATGTTTACAATTAATAACACATCCAGTTGGATTCTATATGTGCTATTTTAGTACAGTGTTCAATGTTGTCATTGATATCCAATGTGAAATCTGGGTCCTGAAGAACATCTGCATGATTAGATAAACACTAGTGCAGAACACTTCTAAACTGGTAGCATTTTGACACAATTTTTTTTTTCTCTCAAAACCCCCAATAAAAAAATCCTCTAAGAGCTGCAGTTTTGCCTGACCCTTCATTCATTTTTTCTAGTCTCAGGTGGTCACAGCTCAGGGGCTCTGGTGAAACGCTACCCTGATCAATACTTTCCCTTCCATGCCCTTTAGGACAGAATAAATCATCTGTTTAAGAGAAAGCCCATCAATGGAGAAAGAGGCTTCTCTTTTCTGCAGGCTCCTGAATCAGCAATCCTCTTTTTTCTCTCCTGCATGCTCTCCTCCCACTAAAAAGGCCTGATCCAACTACTCCTGATCAGACTAGCATTGACCTCTGACCTCTACTCCTCTGTCTGATGACCTATTGATCAAGTCTGGACCTGACTTGGGGCAGCATCCATCGATACAACCAAATGAAACTTTTGAGAAGATTCATGTGTGACATAATTAAGAAAAGTATAAATAAATTGTGTATAGATGACATCTAATTGAATGAGCAATGGAGTTTGTGACTGTTTTACTTTTGTGGCTATGTCGTTTGGGTTTGTACAATTTTATTAGTTTGTTTTAGTATGAACTACACCCCCAGTGATTGGTAGGTTTGGTTAAGGTCAGGGACACACATTCATTTGAATAATTGTATGATTTTAGTGTTACTTATATTATACAAATGAATACTCGTTAGCTAACTTTTTGGCTTTTCCTATGAGATCAAGCTGGACTGAACAACTATACACTAGAACTTTACACTAGAACTACTGAGGTGGTCATTTTGATCATTTTAAAATTTTGTAATATAAAACCCATATAACTAAAAAACTAAAAACCCTTAATTTTATATATATATATATATATATATATATATATATATATATATATATATATATATATATATATATATATATATATATATATATATATATATACTGTATATATATATATACTGTATATATATACACAGTGCTCAGCATAAATGAGTTCACCCCTCAAATCTCTCATTTAAATAAATATGTTCTATAGGATGCTTTACGATATTATATTTGTGCATATACTTTAGATTGCTGCATTTTTTATGATGTCATCATATAGACTTCTTACAAAGTATTTTACAGTATTTTAAAAATACAAGACACTAAAGTAGTTTAATTCAAAATATTAAGCTCTTTTCATTAACCCTATCAATCACAAATGACAAAATGCTATTTTATATTTAAAATACTTATTTGAAATACTTGTATTATAAATACTGCCCATTCCTGCTTTTACTCATACTTTGAGCAATATTTACAACAGGTACGTTTACTGTGCTTGTACTACATTTTTGGGTAAGTAACAGTACTTTTACTTGAGTATTTGTCAGTACTCTTTCCACTACTGCTGCAACTTATTCACTTGCCATTGAAAATGGTTGTTGCTAGATCGGATTTGGATGTGGCCGGAAGTTAGCGAGATTTATTTATATTATTTATTAAATTTCCCATTGATTATTTTATTAAGGTCTACCCCCACACCAACCCTAAACCCAACCGTCACAGTAATGTAAAAACAGGGGTTGTACAGAGTATTATTTATGTTATCTATTAAATTACCCAATAAATTGTATTTTTTAACACCTACCCTCACCTCGACCCGTCACAGTACTGTAAAAATAATAATTATTTTTATACAGTGTCATAAAAAAATGCTGCTATATTAATGTGAATATCACACTTCCGGTCAGTTGCATATCCAATCTAGACTTTACCATTGAATGTGCATTTCTCTGTTGCCTACAACTTCTTGCTAACAAAAACATACAATAGCTGACAGCGAAAACATTAGTTCAGAGATGTTTTTCTAAACAACATATTCAGTGTGGTGAAAAAAGCTTTCTGTCTTGCTTCCCGGGCAAAGTGAGATGCACAAGGACAGTCTTGTAACTTGGACACATTTATAGGCAGTATTACCAAAAAGATTGTGTTTTTGGGGTAATGATATTATAAAATATGACAACAGTTGTTTAAAGCTTGAAGCTACGGTCACACTGCACTTTTCGCCCCATAGACTTTCATTCATACAGTACGCACACGAATGCGGCAAACCGTAAACACAAGCTTGTGACAAGTTTCAAGTTGGAGAGTTGAAGCTTGGTGAACTCTGACCTGCAAAATCACATCACATGACTGCATGAGACTAATCGAAGAGCAAAACATGACCTCTCTGGACAGAAATGTAAAATATGAACCAATCGCTCGCTTTTTGAAGTGTATAAATCATTTGTTTATTCCCGCCGCTTTTCGCAGTGCAACAAAATTTTGCATGCTCAAACTCTAGTGTGACCGCAGCATAATTCTAATATCTCAATAGAAGCTCTATATCTCTATATCTTAGTGTTGTTTTGGTTGTCAAGTACCCACAAATACCAAAACACAGAAAAATTTCCATATGTAGTTAAAGACGATGTTGTACAAACACCCCTCTTATGTTTCTGAGATTCTTCCCAGCAGTTTGGATCCTGATCAGGCCTCCACACCATCAAAAAAAAAAAATCCCCAATCTATCACCTTGGCATGAAAAGTAAATGTGAAATCTTTCCAGGCCCGCATGAAAGAAATCAAAAGTACAGCACAAAATGAAGTTTGATATGGATACAGGTACCTGTCAGATTCAATATCGCGCAGACGCCTTTTGATCTGAGGGGAAGAAAATAAACAGGAAAGGTATCTGTCAAAAACAACAAGAAGATAAAATAAAAAGAGAAAACAAATCTATATCTCCAAGGCTCGAATCTGCCTCCATGTGCACTTTCTGTTCATCCCCTCCCAATGTCTCTGTCTCTCTCCCTTTTCCGCTTCTCTCTGCCTCATTGACATGTTGTGTTTTTCTATGATGTGTAAACCTCTGAATCTGACCTGCTGCTCTGTAAGGCCTGCAGCAATCTCCAGCATGCATGTGCAGCCCCGATGGGAGAGGTGCAAGTCAAACCTCTATAAATATTTCACTTCTGTTTTCCCCCGCTCCCAGCTTCTTGCGCTCAAACTCTCTCACCTTTGCTGCCAAAACAACTACATGCTCACCAAGCAACTGGGGGGAAAACACAGAAGAAGAATAAAAAAAATCAGCTACATAAAATTACAGCTAAAGACGAACGCTTTGAATCGCGCAGCGCTGATGATAAACACTGTGCGCTTTAAAATACGGCATCATAATCAGATATTTAGCTTTCATATTTTATTCATAGCATGAGGGTAGGACATGCCCCAAGTGCATGTTTGTGTACGTGTGGTATCCAAATCGATACGACCGAGCTTCTCTCTTTTCCTGCCACTCCGCCAATCTCTTCCCTTCACCCTGCCTGTCAATCCTGTCTTTCCCAGCCATTCGCTTTCTAATCACTCTCTCTCTCTTTCCTTTTTTCCCCTGCAAATAATAAATGTCAAACCTCTTCAGACAGAAGACCCCACTCTGGGGATATATCTTGGCCTTGTGAAACACTATTGACTCGCTTTAACCCACATTTCTAACTGCCCACTGGGCAGGCGGACCGCTCAGAGGTTGGAGGAGGGGAGCGTTGTCAGTTTTCATTTCAACAGCGTTTGGCCAATGCTTGTACTGTCCTGCTGGTTCCCCTCAGCGCTCTCCTAATTCAGCTCAGGAACATGGGCTGGGATCAAAGGTCGTGTCGCAGGTCAAAACACAGCATTAGCGCATGGTCAAGGTGAAACTCCAGAGGTCAAGCGAGGGATTAGCTCAAGGAGAAGGTGACCGGCGGGGGGTATGATGGAGGTAGGCAGAGGTCTCTTGGGGATGGGGATCAGAGGTCAGATGACTGGTGTTGGCTCACGGTCAAGGTGACGGAGTGAATTCTCCTGAGGGTGAAGTTCATGCCTGCTCTGACCTTGAGAAGATCAATACCAGCACAGCAGCTGCTTCTCCATCTCCTGCAGTGACTTCTGCTTTTGTCTGATCATAGAGAATAGGTCTTTCCGTTAGTACGACATGCTTAAAGATATTAAATGGGAAATCTTGGAAAATGGCTGCACGGTGGCTCAGCAGTTAGCACTGTCGCCTCACAGCAAGAAGGTCGCTGGTTCGAGCCTCGGCTGGGTCAGTTGGCATTTCTGTGTGGAGTTTGCATGTTCTCCCCGTCTTCGTGTGGGTTTCCTCTGGGTGCTCTGGTTTCCCCCACAGTCCAAAGACATGCGCTATAGAGGAATTGGGTATGCTAAATTGTCCGTAGTGTATTTGTGTGAATAAGAGTGTATGGGTGTTTCCTAGTACTGGGTTGCAGATGGAATGGCATGCGCTGCGTAAAACATATGCTGGATAAGTTGCCGTTTCATTAAGTGGTGACCCCATTTATCATAATGGAAAACATATCCTTTTGTTACTATATAACAAATGTCTTTTGATTACATTGTGGCATTACAATCTTGCATTTTGTTTTAATTGTACAATTTATCAATATATTAAAATTAAGGGCCTTACCAAACACCCGGCGTAATAAGGTGCAAGACGTGTTTGGTGCGATGTATTGCTATTTTCAGACCAACGCAACCCTAGTTTTCTCGTTTTGCTCACCGTTGATTAAATAGCAAATCCATTTGCACCACTTTGCGGACTCATGGGTGTGCCACGTCTAGAAAAACAGGTGTGTTAAGGCGCATTGTTGGCGCATTGCTATTTTAAGAAACTAAAACAGATCAGCCCCATTGCTTAATACACACAGAATGTACAGCAATACATAAATGTCTTTACAAATGAAAAAGAATAAAATGATTTAAATATTACAAAAATGATTATTTTCTACATAAATATAAAAACCACTGCCTTCATGCCTTTTTCATCTTGAGGGGGGTGGGGCTTTTTTCAGTTTATTTATGACAGTTTGCTTTTGTATAATGTTATTATTATTAGCAGTACTATTTATTACATGCATATTTATATTTGTTTTATTAAAAACAGCTTAGATTTGTCTACTTCTCAGGTTTTGGACTATATGGGGCATAGGACGTGGCATAGGACCATTTTTCGTTATTACCGTTTATTTATTAATTTGCTGGAAATTAGAATTTAGAAATAGTTTTGAAGCAAATCTTTGTGCTTAACAAACGAAATTAAATATGTAGGCTAAAGGATGTCTTTAGTGGAGTGCAAACAACACCGTTTGTTATCCACGAGAGAGAAAGAGAAAGTAAAGGCCGAATGGAGGAGGCTCATTCTTTTTCCTCTCGCTGTAGATGGTCTGTTTAACTGTTTTCTCGCTAGTGAAGCTTTCAGTTTTTCCACTTACAAAGTCCGCCATGTAAATAACAAATGTGCCATGGCGCAACACAACAGACTCTTAAAGGGAATGGGAGATGAGACTCTGATTGGTTTATTTTCAAAACACACCTATAACTCATTAAAAGAATGAGCACAACCCTGTTAGACCATGCGCCGTGGCTCAAAGACTATTTTTCCATCCTTAAAATAGCAAAAGTGGATTTAGACACGCCCATGCGATTTAGACTTTGCACCTAGATCGTTAAAATAGAGCCCTAAAAGTTGACAATAACAATAAATAAATAAATTACCTTTAAATTGAAACCCAAATACTGCTTAAACTGAATTTTAAATTACTTAAATTACAACAAAAGCTCATATTATTTGTCCTATAATGTTTTTCTACCTTAATCCATTCCTCTCCATCATTTCAGCTGCTTCCGAAAGAAAACTTTAATCTGAAATATTATCACCAGACACATATTTTCTTTTAAAAAATGGTCTCCTTCACCCAAAACCATCCTCGTCGTCCATATGGGATCTTCTGGTTGTATTGTGTGCAGTTTTCCGTTGGCTTCTTCTCAGCATGCATCACTCTGGTGCTTTTTGTGGCCAGAGAATGGTAAAAGGCAATTACACACATGACCAAGCTGATAGCCAGACAAATAGCTGCAGCCTTTATCATCAGGGAGTGAAGGCGCTGCTGTTGCTGTGACCCACTGCTGTAGTTTGCATTTCAATTAAAAATGGATGAAAACTTGTCCTATTTCATTCAAAAAGCAATTGTAGGACTGAGCACTGGATAAGGGTGGAAGAGAAGCCAGGTTTGCTGTAATGGAAAAAGAGCAGAGCAAACAATAAAAAGATTGTATCAAGAGGCAACATACTTTGTTTCTTTCATTCCCTTTCAAAGGCACTATTCAGATGGCAGTGTGTGTAAATTGAAATCTTAACAGTTTATTTGTATACATTCTTAAATAATTTGACTCGATTCGTTGTGAATTCAAAGGGAATTAAAAAAACACACTTGCAGAAACTTGTTCATAATGCTGCCCAAAAAAAAAATTGTTAAATGTGTCTGATTGAAGTCGCATATTTGGTACTGTAAGAGGTTGAAAAATTCCACAATCAGAGTGTGCAGAATATTAATAAGTCTTTTATGAGAGGTTAATTTCATAAGCACAAACAAAAAGCCCTGACGTTATGTATTGAAATTAATCAAATAATTATTTAAATCCTACTCATGCTTTCTAATGTGATTACAATCTCTAGAGTGGTGTGGAAAAAAAAAAACAGATGCACTTATTTTAAGGTCCACCTACATATCAAACCAGATAGATTTTATTTAATGCCTATAGTTGCACTAAATTATTTTTCTTTCTGTTATTGAATTTTCTTTTTTTTTATCCCTCACTGTAGTGAGTTTATATCTCACTGTTAAAACCTCTTATCATGTTTCAGGTTGGGGAAAGGACGAGGACTCAAATGCAGAACTGCAATGGGTATTTATAAATTATAATATAAAACAAAAGGAGAACAAAAACAACCCCGAGGGGGAAAACATTAACAAAAAGGCAAAAACAGACTAGACTGGGCTGGCAGGGAAGAGCAGGGCTGGACGCGGCAGTACAAGCCAATAATTGATGAGGAACTGGCATAGAACAGCGGACAAGAGGAGACTATAAAGAGAAAGAATTAACAAACAAACAGGTGAACTAAATAAACTAATAATGGGATAACAAGGTGGATGGGACTAGACAATAGACGGGAGACCACATGACACAAATTAATGACACAAGCATTTGTGCTTACAAATAACGAGACTAGGGCCCTGTTTCAGAAAGGAGGTTAAGTGAAAACTCAGTATGTCTCAGAGAAACTCTGGGTTTTCAGTTTCAAAATGGCAGGTTTGTCAAACTCGATAAAGCAGGGCAAGTCAAGCCTGTTTCTGAAAGAGAGGTAACTTTAACTCAGAGTGAGCTATCAAGGTAACTTACTCTGTGAACTTAACCTGGTCAGGAGCAGGTTTTATTCTCTAAACTCGGGAGTTTCTGGTGGTCTCCTCCCCTTTTTTAAAGACAAAGCAGTATTTCTTGCCTTAGCCGTACATTTCCACCCACTAATATTTATGTGCATTTTGGAGATGCGCATAAAAAACGATTAATAGAAATGCTAAAATGTGCGTAACTTTTGAAAACATGCATAAAAAATATATGCGCATAACTGAGTAAGATAAACTTTATTCGTTAAGAAAAGCTGCAAATAAAATGCAACGGAAACACTTTTACCTAACAAATTGCAGTATGTGCATTAAAAAGGTCATGTGATTTTGTTGTAAGAGATCATGTGATGATAAAAATGTATTTGAATGGATAAACCAGCAGGCTGAGCACACTGTAAAACATCTGAAATGTTGTTTTGGTCATTCTAAAATACCAAACCGTTTCAGTATTACTGTTATCATATTATTAATGACCTCCAGAACTGTCAAGAGTGTATTTGCTCTGCGTCTAACACCTTCAAACACCACCATGTGTTCATTGTATTTCAGCATTGTCTTCTGAGGCGCAAGCCATTTAACAAATAAAGAAAAGATTGACACAACTTCTACCGCAGTAAATTATTACAGTATTACAGAAAGCTTGTGTATACCAGAAGATCCATTATCTACTAAAAGAACTGTCTGTATACTCACCTGCTGTTCACTGAGAGTAAACATCTAGTGAGATTGTATGCTTACACTTGTGTTGTTCACCAGATCCACTACCTACTAGATGAACTGTCTGTATACTCACCTGCTGGGTCTACTGAGAGCGACCTTCTAGTAAGATGGAATGCTACAACTGTTGCCACGAATATTGCTGTGTATGAAGATCACAACATCACATACATCAGCCTGTTGAACTCCCTTTGTGATTAGTGAATTTGTTTTGAATAACTTGAGAAAAGCTGACCATGTCTGTCTTGTCTACCAGCATGACAATATTAACAAAGCAGATGAAAAACATTCTGTGTGTGATAGTAAAAGGATGATCACAGTCAACGTTAGGCCCCGTAATCTGTTCAAAGAATGGTAAAAATGAAAGCGGCAACAGCTGCTGCAAATAAAAAATCTGGAAATCTTTTGAAAGCAGCATGACTGGGTTCATGAGCACTTTGAGGAGTGAGGATCACCTGTGTCTCATTGTGTGCCTGATCACTCTGTATTCACCTGCTTCCTTTTGCTCGCATTATCAGTTGTGCTGCTTGATTTTTAAGAGCGCATTTGCATGCATATTGACAAACGCTCTTAAACTAAAATTCTAATCTTTAATTATACTTTACATTTTTATATAGCACTTTTCTGGACAATCAAAGCACTTTACACAATGGGGGGAAACTCCTCATCCACCACCAGTGTGCAGCAGCCACCTGGATGACACTACTGCAGCCATATTGCACCAGACCGCACACCACACACCAGCTGATTGGTGGAGAGGAGACAGTGATGAAGCCAATTATGATATGGGGATGGTTAGGAGGCCATGATGGACAGAGGGGAAATTTATCCAGGATGCCGAGGTTAAACCCCTACTCTTTTTGAAGGACCTCCCATCCAGGTATTGACCAGGCGCAGACCTGCTTGGCTTCAGTGGGCGACCATGTGAGTTGCAGAGAGCTAGCTGCCGGGTATCTTTAGGGACGAGGCAGCTCTGGCAATTTAAAAATCATTTTCATCCAGCCGAAGTGGCTAGTGGGGGTATCTGTTTAACCCGCCACAGCTGAAATTGACCTATTGTGTTAATGTCAAGCCCTGACTATAACTAATAATAAGCAGCAAATTAGGAAGTTCGTTTAAGGAAAATGCATAGTTTATTAATAACAAGAATTGTGCCTTTAAAATTATAGTGTGTGACTGAACTCATTTATTTTTTTCTGCCATTACAATGTAACTTGCAATTGTCATTTAATGTCCTGCAAAACTTGATGCAATCTGCTAACTTTTGAGTAAATTAACAATTGTAAGTTTGTCTTTTGCAGTTATGATATTTTAAAAACGTTAGACATTTGATATGACTTTCTAGGACAGGGGTGCCCAAACTCGGTCCTGGAGGGCCGGTGTCTTGCAGGGTTTAGCTCCAACTTCCTTCAACCCACCTGGCTGGAAGTTTCTGTATGCCTAAAAAGAGCTTGATTAGCTGGTTCAGGTGTGTTTAATTGGGGTTGGAACTAAAATATGCAGGATCGCGGCCCTCCAGGACTGAGTTTGGGCACCCTTGATCTAGGGCAGGGGTGTCCAAACTCGGTCCTGGAGGGCCGGCGTCCTGCAGATTTTAGCTCCAACTTGCCTCAACACACCTGCACGGATGTTTCTAGAAAGCCTAGTAAGTGCTTGATTAGCTAGCCCAGGTGTGTCTGATTGGGGCTGGAACTAAACTTTGCAGGACACCGGCCCACCAGGACCGAGCTTGGACATGCCTGATCTAGGGGTTTTGAGCTCTGAGTTTATTAATTTGCGACTTAACAGTGACTTAAACTAATTAACTGAAAAAAATTAATTGCTAGAAATAAATTCAGACTAACATAAAGTAATAAAAAAACTACAGTTACTGAAGAAAAAACTGCATGATATGCAAACTTAGAAATATATACAGTACACACACTGTATATATATACACTCAAATATTTTTGCTGCTTGATCTAACTACTTATTTAAAATGAGCTGAAACCACACAATTCCTTAGGGGTTTTTGGAGGCGACAGCTTATTTGTTTCATGTTCAATCAACTTAAAAGTAAGTTAGTAAGTACTGTAAGTTAACTTAATTTGTTTGTGTTGAGACGACATGAAGTGATTCTGTGGAAGCCTGCAATTTTTAAAGTGTACATACAAATGATAAAAGAATCTCAACTTCAAGTTACATATGCATCATTTTTTTTCCATCTTTTTAATCCCATGGTATAAAATGACTTCCATACTAAATTATGTCCACTTAATTCCATTATTTTCAACCTACTCCTTAAAAGAACACTTAGTCCTTTTATTGCACTTATGCAATATCCCAGTATTTGCATATCTGAGTATTTTTGGACATCAGCTCCTCCTTGGAGGAAAAAATCTGTAACCTGCTCGAGTCAGCCTACATCATTATAAAAAAGTGAATGCAACTAAAAAAAAGAGGATACAAACTTACAATGTGTAGTCAGCATATTACAGTACTTCTGCTGAGCAAGCACTGATGACTGCAGATAATAATCACTGGCTAATGGTCACAACACTTGACATTATAGTCCAGTATCCAAAACTGAATAAAGATGAGACAGATGCAGCACTACAGCTTTACTGTTACAGTAAACAACAGTAATAAAATTTACAAACCAACAGACCAAAAAGAAAAAAGTTGCTTTTTTTTACACACAGTTTGTAATACTACAGCTTATTTATTCTGATGTTCACTGTGTATGTGGAACTGTAAAACTGTCAATGAAACAACAGAATATTTTTAAAACAATACAGGAGTCATTTCAGTCGTAAAAGACAGTTATCTGATTTTGTTTATTCACATGCATTACTGTAGTTCTCTCATCTGGGATTCCCATTGACTAGCCTTTGAGTCTAATCAATATTACCAAGAAACTGTAAAGCTGTGCTAAGTGGAGACTGGAGCTTGTTAATTACCACTAGGCTGATTACTAATTGATGGATACATCTCTTTAAACTTATCTCTAACCTTTCCTGCCAATCATGTTCTGCTTCATAAAAAGCTTGATAGAAACTAGCGAGTGGATTACACGCAGCCGCTACATGAAATTAACGAAATTCTCTTTTTTTTTCGCTCTCTGCAAAGTCTGTTTTTATTCATTTAATGATTTAGAAAGTTTTATTTAATTGCAAAGTTATGTCACAAAACTTTATTGGGTGTGCAAGCTGATAAGATCATGGCACATGTGGTTGGTTGCTGTCACCTCAGCAGCCAGCGAGCTTGCTCCTCGACATTTAAATGCCTCAGTTTTGTTTGCACTAGTGCAGATATACCTGCATACCTTCCTCCACCCCAGCTCCACCTGTGTATATATCTGCTATGAGAGGTTCATGTATGTTATATTTGCAGGAGTGGTGTGTTATTTTCTCACACAGAATATAGAACATTCTCTGTGAATATACTGGCAGTAGTGAGTCTCGGTCCTTGCTCTGCTTCAATAAGCATTCTAGCTGGGCTGGTGGGACTCATATATATATATACACCAGAAATGTAAAAAACAAACACCTGTGGAGTTAAATGTACACTGGACAATTTGCCCTGCAAGGTGTGTGTGTGTGTTTTTTTTTTTTTTTTTTTTTTTTTTTTTATGTGGTGTAAACTTTTACACTCTAAGTGTTAAAAAATGTAATTAATAATTTAATTAAAAGTGTTTTTAAGTAAATATCTGAAATAAAAACATAATAATGTCAAATGCAAGTCATTTAAAATGACTGCTTTATATTTTTATATATATTAGAATGTATTATATACAGTTGAAGTCAGATTTATTAAACCCCCTTTGAATTTTCCTTTTCTTCTTAAAATATTTCTTAAATGATGTTAAACAGAGAAAAGAAATTTTTTCAGTATGTCTGATAATATTTTTTCTTCTGGAGAAAGTCTTATTTGTTTTATTTCGGCTAGAATAAAAGCAGCTTTTAGTTAAAATAAAAAACATTTTAAGGTCAGTTTTATTAGCCCGTTTAAGCTACTGTATTATTATTTTTTTGATAGTCTACAAAACAAACCATCGTTATACAATAACTTGCCTAATTACCCTAACCTGCCTAGTTAGCCTAATTAACCTAGTTAAGCCTTTAAATGTCACTTTAAGCTGTGTAGAAGTTAAATCAAAGTCAAATTGCACGTTATGAGGTAACTAACATGTATCACACACAGGGCATGTCACCAGAACTATACTAAGACACTACAGACAGATAAGTGGCACCACTGATGTGCATAAAAGAGTACATTTGATTTTAAAGATGCATTAATTATTGATGTTGAATGCAGAAGTGTTGAATGGCAAACTGACAGACAACTAACAGTGAACCAGAAATGTCCAAACTGGCAGATTGATTACTAGGGAGTAATATGTGAACACAAAAAAAGTCTTATGTTGGACTGGTATATTTTTGGGAGCAAAAAGTCATTGAATGGGTCAAAATGATTGATTTTACTTTCATGCCAAACGCAGATTATAATATTAAGTAAAGATCATGTTCCAATAGGATATTTTGTAAATTTCCTACTGTAAATATATCACAACTTTATGCTGTCTAGTGATGTGCATTGCAAAGGGCTTTAATGGTAAATTTCTCATTATTTAGATCTTTTTGAACCCTCAGAATCCAGATTTTCAAATAGTTGTATCTCAGCCAAATATTGCCCTATTCTAGCAGACCATACATCAATAGAAAGCTTATTTATTTAGCTTTTAGATTACGTATAAATCTCAATTTTCAGAAAAAAAACCCAAAAACAATTACACTTATGACTTATGTTTTGTGGTTCAGGGTCACATACAGTATACAGTACACAGTATGTAGTCAGTTGGCAGCCATTAATATTCACCCTTTTCTCATTAAACCTATTGTTTGCAAAACGAAATTGTTCAGGTCAAGACCTCACTTATGGCGTTGTCTGTATATAACTCTCATCTGCAGATCTGAGCCAACGCCGAGCACTGCCAAGAACTATCTCTGCCAAACAACACTGGCAAACAACACGCAGACTGTTGCATCATGACTTAAGCGAGCGAGATGCAAACAATCGAAAAGCCCTGTCCCTTTACATCGAAACCAAAACAGAAGACGAAAGAGACTATGATGATCAAAGACGTAAAACCAAGGCCCAGGTCCTCAGGAGCGATGCCTGGGCCAAGCAAGGAACAAAGGCAGCAGTATTTCCAACCAGATCACTCTTCACTCATATTGACTGGAAGAGGCTGCTCCCATAAACATTTATGCTGCTAAGTGTTTGAATCGTCCCCTGTGTTTGGACTCTCAGAGAGAAGCAGAGGATATTCAGGTCCCTTTGAAGAGTGACTTTGGCCAGCCTTCCCATCACCCTTGAGAAGAGTTCTGTAACTTCAGAGCAAGCCGTTTTTCTCAACTTCCTCTCGCTCCGTCGACTCAGCAGAAAAGTGCTGCATAACCTGAGGACATGTATTATTCCCCCAGTGCTTACCGCTCCGCACACCGCCTGTGGGGCTGCCTTTGTATGGGCATTAATGTATTATTTACAACCAGGGCTGTCGACGTATTTGATCATGCCTTGATTAAAACACACGCAACCTTGAACAATTAAGCCGCTTTTCTTCAAACTCGTGGTGAGCAGATATTGAACTTCTGACGTTTCACTTCAAAACACGGCTCTACAGAAGATTCATATCAAAACAAGGACATAACTAGAGAGATATCCTTAAAATAAGATCACACGTAAAAACTGGAGGATTCCTCTAAAAATTAACACACTCTGTGCTTCATCTTGAAAATGATTATGCTTTATATGTAACACCTCAAAAATATTTTGTTTTATCAAATGAGATGTAAAACTAATTACACCTATACTATACACACCATTTACTGCAGTTTCCAACTGAAATGAAAACTAGTGCAGGAAAATGCAACATCAAACAAATTATGATTACAGTGCTGGATTGTTGATTAATAATGACTTATATTTGTGCGCTTTTTGCATGCAATCCTGTCAGCCTAAAATACATTTTCCAGAATGTTCTGTATGATAGACTAATGCATTTAGAGGTTTCAGTCACATAATTATGTATTGCTTTACTAAAAAGTAAACTTGTTTAGCTGCATTGCACTTGAGCAGGAGTCTGGTAAAAAATGAGCCATGATAATTGAATTCGAAGACTTGCAAAAATCAGCAAAAAAAAGACATGGTTGGGGAAGAGATTGTTTCACTTTGAAACATGAACGAACGATGTCTCGATCAGGTTTTTTGCCCTCAAGATTGAGTCCGAATCATTTGATTTTGAGTTTTTACCGATACCAAAACTCAATCCGATACTTCAATAATACATAAAAAAGAATAAAGAGTGGTGAAACAGATCCAGGATGTTCCTTATTTTTTATTTAATTCACCTTATTTTAACATTTAACAACTCTGTTAACAAACAGAGCACTTCTGTGAGGAAAGTAAACAAATGCTAACACTATATGATTTAGTAAGGATTAGTCATTTTACTGATATTAGTGTAATTATTTAATGTCACAAAACATGTTTTGATCCATATTGTGTCTGTCATGTACATTAGACACACATAATTTGTGCCAGTTTCTGCATAGTGTTAGGATGGATGACAAAATTATGATCTAATGTGCACACACACACACACACACACACACGTCATTCATGAATTTATGTGAAAATCATTTGGATGCAGTGATAATGACACTATTTAATGACTTGGTGAATTTGGAAGAAATAGCATGAAATTCAGATGCTTTTTTTATCCTCCTGACTGGTCAACTTCAGATTAATCGTCAGGTTGGCTCGTTCAAACGTACACACCTCACTTTTTTAACTTATTTCGACATATTTAAAAATGATCAGGAGCTTGTGAGGTGCTCGGCTTGTAATTTCTTCTCACACAGTACAAGCCTTAACAAATTCTTATTGCACTTTTTATAATGGGGAAAAATTGCATACAAGCTCATACAACAGCAGAAATTACAATTTGTACACCCTCAGTTAAACATTATGAAAACAAGCTGCTGAGTTCTTTAATCATTAGATCACTTGTAAAACTTTACACTCTAATGCAAATATGGGACTGTGCTCTTGTGCTACTTTGCTCTGTTTAATAAATCTGACCCTAACTATTCAGTACTCTATTGTCTGGGGCTGGAGCTGGTCCTGTCAAATATGGTACAAAAACTGTGTAATCAGCTTTTTGTGTTATTCATATGGATTAATTTCTATATATTATTATAATTCCCCCCACAGTCCAAAATACATGTGCTGTAAGTGAATTCAATTAACTAAACTGGCCGTAGTGTATGTGTGTGAATGAGAGAGTGTATGGGTGTTTTCCATTACTGAGTTGCATCCACTCTGTAAAAACATATGCCAGAGTAGTTGGTGGTCCATTCGGCTGTGGCAACCCCTCCTAAATCAGTGACTAAACTGAAGGAAAATTAATGAATATTATACCATGAATTGCTCTGCACTACTAAAAACATCAATAAAAGTGTTAAACTTTAAACCACAAAAGTTGTAACAGATCAAGGTGAAGGTCTTATAATGTAAGATAAAGGTCTCATAAAGCAATTCAGATGCCTAAACAAACAGAAAACAACTGTTAATTAGCAGTTAATTAGCAGAATTTTTACAGCATAGAAAACATTGTGACTGAATAATTAGCTATACAAACCTATATGCAAACCCATTTATATGTTACCAAAAAAAAAGACTTTCCACTTCATGTCGAGTAAGCATTAAGAATTTCATGCCTAGATAAGTGAATTAACTAACACTTCCATTAGCGGTCATCAGGGACACGATGCAGCGTCGTATTCTTAATTAAAGAACACACTCCTGACAGCTTGTTTCCCCACTCTGCTGGTAAATGAACCATATCAGATTCGCCATGTAGGTAATTATGAATGTTAATGCAGAGGGTTCTGCTCAAACGACGACCCCTCGCTCCACATCCACAGCCTTTCGCTTCTTTCTCGCAGACATGCTCCATCTGCGGCATTATTTTTCATTCACGGAAAAAAGCCGCAAAGGCGCGATCAGGCAGACGTTACCTCAGACGCGGCTTACGCTGATATTTGCTCTCATGCATGCGCAATGAATCATGTACAAGAACTAGAACCCTTTCAGAGAGACACTGGGCGACTGTTCACTTCTGTAAACACTAATACACCTCTGTGTTCTCTTTCTCCTCTCCCACAGATGCTTTTACTTCTTCGTACCTCCTCTTCTTCCTTTTTTTCACCCTTTATCCTCTCCTTCCTCTCCATCACCCTCTCGCCCCCACAAGATTTGTACTTGCTAATGAGGTGCGAACTCTTATAAGAGAGAATGTAGCAGTAGAGGACCTGCTTTTAGTTCTTACACTTTTCTTGTTGGTTTGTCTTTTGTAACTTTTGAATAAGTCCCGATTTCAAATGTAGACTTAAACACTCTTGATGTACGTTTTACTGAGCAAGTCCGTGTTTAAGGGATTCACAGCAGCTACTGGAAAATTCATACTCAATGTTTCGTGTTCTATCTATATTGAATTACGTGAATCTATATTGTAAAACATATAGACAGTTCTGAAATACTGAAATACACACACCATACTAAACTACCAAATAGTTGTTTCTTTATGTTTGTTTATTTTTTTTTGTTTGCATTTTTTTACTCTTATATGAATGATGCTGAATATTGAACGGATGAAATGGTTTTAAATTATGTTTTACAATACCAATAAGGGGCGACACGGTGGCTCCGTGGTTAGCAATGTTGCCTCACAGCAAGAAGATCACTGTTTCGAGTCCCGGCTGGGCCAGTTGGCATTTCTGTGTGGAGCTTGCATGTTCTCCCCATGTTCGTGTGGGTTTCCTTCAGGTGATCCAGTTTCCCCCACAGTCAAAAAAGACATGCACTATAGGTGAATTGGACAAATTAAATTGGCCCTAGTGTATGAGTATGTGTGCGAATGAGTGTATTTGGGTGTTTCCCAATACTGGGTTGCAGCTGGAAGGGCATCCGTTGAACAAAACATATGCTGGTGATTCATTCTGCTGTGGCGACCTCTGAAATAGAGATTAAGCTGAAGGAAAATGAATGAATGATAACAATAATTGCACTAAAATGGATTGTTTCACCTCAATTTGGTGTTAAAATAAGCACAAGTCTAAATGTTAGGCTAATTGATTGAATTTAATTCTTAACCAATCAACTTGGTTTGCATTTGAACCAAAATTGTGTTAAAACAACCCAGATTTTTATGAGTGTACATGTTTTCACACACCGGATATGATGGATATAGAATACATTCTGTATACTTGGATACTTTCATTATGCATGTAGATTGTAGTCCACTTTTCTTCTGTACAGTTTTGAAATATTGACAGTATGACATTATCATTACACAATAGTAATGAGGTAGCTCAACACAGACCACTCAACTGATCCGAAAACAGTCTGTATGCATAAGTCATATCCCTGCTAAACTTAATCCTGCTTGTCAAAACACATGTCAACTACAGCATGTAACTGCAGTGGTTTCGGTAAGAGTTGCATTCTTTATATTTTATAAAGCTACATAAACATTTGTTAAAATAAAAAACAAAAAACAATATTAAACGCACCCATGATTTCTGTGATGAAGAAAACACAGACAGAATCTCAGAATCCAGCCATAAAAACATAATTAAATAATGGTAAGAATTAATGAATGAAAGGCATTGCTAACAAATATGCACTCTTAAAATCGTTTGTTCACTTAACTTATAAAACTTAGCTCATTTGTAAGGTGGAGTTTTTTTAGTTTTGCTCATTTAGAAAAGTTTAGTTAACTAAACCAATACATTCAGCAAATTATAGTGATATTTTCACTTTTTTAGTATACTAAACTTATTTGATTCAGTTTTAAAAACTTGACTTAAGTTAGCTGAACTTATTGGATTCCATTATTTTTTAATTTACTCAAGTTATCTGTACTTATTGATGCAGTTAGCTGACCCTTTAGCTGCATTTTTCTAAATAGGTTAGTGAAACTCCAAATAATCCACACACAACAATAAGCTAAGTTTTCTGAGTTTAGCCAACAACAGGAAACAGAAAAAACTCAAGAGTTTTCATGACCACTGCTCAAAATAAAAGTCCAGTTTAACAAACATTTTCATGAAATTTGTAGAAAAATTAAAAATTCTTAGGCTTTAAAATTGTGTAGTGTTTGATAAATGTTTAATAAACTGTTGTTAAATTAAATACATTTCATGATTTCAGTTAATCGGACATGCAGATTCCCAACTAAAATCTGAAGAAAATTATAATAAAATCACAGAATTGTGGGTACAATACTAGAATAATTAAAAACAAAATACATAATTTACAGAAAACTGAACCCATAATTAGGCAGCACGGTTGCATAGTGGGAAGCACAATCGCCTCACAGCAAGTAGGTCTCTGGTGCGAGCCCTGGCTGGGTAAGTTGGCATTTCTGTGTGGATCTTCTCACCATGTTTGCGTGGGTTTCCTCTGAGTGCTCCGGTTTCCCCCACAAGTCTAAGTCCAAGCTAAATTGTCCGTGGTGTGAATGAGTGTGTATGGATGTTTCCTAGTGATGGGTTGCAGCTGGAAGAGCATCTGCTGCGTAAATTGGTGGTTGATTCCGCTGTGGCGACTCCTGATTAATAAAGGGGCTTAACCGAAAAGAAAATGAATGAATGATGAACGAACCAATAATTACTGTAAAATAATGCAAAATGCTTGAATGTGATAGGGAACGTTTAATTCTGCTACTTGTTGTTGTTTAACTTATTGCTCAACCTTTTAAACCACTAACAGAGTTGACAGTAACTGAGTTTTTTCACCGTTTTGTGATTTAGCTCAAGATTGTCACATCAAACCAAATCCCAGCTATCTAAAACAGAATAGTATATATTTCCCTAATATTAAAATTTTCAAAAAGTGAATGTGAAATTCACTGAAATATCACAGTAACAGAGTTGGCATTCAATAAACTTATAAATACAGTACCCAACACATTTTGTACAAATGAATGAGAGAAACAATGACATGCCTTCCAGAGTTTACTGACAGAGGAAGTGACATCACTTGGAGCAAGTCACATACTAATTCTACCAATGCTTTAAAGATTGGTACACAGTTTTATAACTGAGTTGACTAGAACAAAGGGACAGTCACATTTATTGTGACATTACTAATACCAAAAATACATGTTTCATTCATTCATTCATTCTCCAACAGCTTAGTCTCTATTTCAGAGGTTGCCACAGCGGAATGACAAGCCAAATATTCCAGCATATGTTTTACGCAGCAGATGCCCTTCCAGCTACAACCCAGTATTGGGAAAAATCCATACACACTCATTCACACACACCAATACACTATGCACAATTTAGTTTATTCAATTCACCTATGTATACAGCATGTCTTAAACCCACATGAACACAGGGAGAACATGCAAACTTCACACAGAAATGCCAACTGGCCCAGCCGGGACTCGAACCAGCGACCTTCTTGCTGTGAGGGGACAGTGCTAACCACTGAGCCACCGTGCCATCATAAATGTTTCATGCAAATGGTTATTTACAGAATAGCAAACACAAAATATGACAATTAGCCTCAATTATTTTATTATAATTGAAGCTGAATGTATGACAGTCATGTAAAAATACATGAAAAAATATTCACTGTAAATGGTAGGGTAAAGTAGGGTTGCACGGTTTATTGGTACCATGGTAGTTTCATGATACTATCGCTCCAAAATACTGGTGGTACCACTGTAGTTTGTAATCAGTAGTATCGTCATTAACGCTCTATAGAATAGATAATGTTGCATGTGGAAAAGTCACTAAAATGCTCACACATATGTGCAACAATAGACCATTTTATTTTAATAATCTGTGGAGCCCTTTAGGTTGCACGTTTTCTGACATTTCAAACACACACCTAAATTGGTTTACTTCTGTTCCTGTCAATATGAGTATATTAGTAGCTACAACAACCACAACAATCTTTTAAAAAGACAATTTGATAAGAGTAAAAAACTGTAAAAAATAAAAATAAAAAAAACAATAGCCCAAAAAAGAACTCTAAATAGCAATAGAAAACATTGAAGCAATTTTTGTCCACTTCATATAGCCTAATTTTGTTGGAAAAATGCTCTAACAAAAACAAATTTAGTTTGGTGTAATTTGTACAGTATCTTTATTTTATTGTATTTTGATAGTCAATTATCCACAAAATAAACAAAAAGAATGAATACATTTTAGGGGAAGTGACATGCAAATAATACTTATTTTAATAATAAGAGAATTCTGAATTAAATTCAAGTAGACCTATTATGACATGTAAAATATAGTATTTCTCACAAATTTTTAAGTGATTTGAGTTTTGAATTACAGTATCGCAATACTAGTTGGTATTGCGATACTTCGCTGGTATAGTATCGTAAGATGAATTATTGGTATCTTGACAACCCTACTGCAAAGTGTGAGACTTGTTAATATTGAGTGTGTATCGTAAATTAATATTTTCAGGACAAAATGCCTTAAAAAACACAGACAAACATATTTCTTTTGCCATAACGTGATGTCATTTTTGTATTCAAAATAATGAATTTGTATTCTTTATTCAAAGCTGTTGCATGTTCCAAGCTTTTGTTATTAAAAATAATAGAAGGTTTATCTAGGAGATGCAAAATGAACCTGCAATGACCTAAAATAAAACAAAATAATAATTAAAAATATATATATTTGTCAAAAATAAAGCAGGGCCCTGCACACATCTTAATGAAAAATAAAAGAATAAATAAAAATTATGTTAATAGTGGGCTAAAGTTTGTTACATTGCAACAAACTAATTCAGCCATAAATCCTGCTCACCTTTAAACAAATGCATGTATTGATTCACAGTAAGAAACGCACAACAAGCTCAAACAGCTCAGAAACTCCAGTCCCAGTACACAGCAGTTCCATCTTTACTTGTCAGAGTTACAGTTTAAAATCAGCCTAATCCATCATTCTGCCATGTAAAACATTAAATTAACGTCACCACGGACGAATGGATTTTTCTTCTTCTTCAGAAAAGTACGAAGAAAGCGCTGATTAAGCATAAGAAGGTTACCACAGGAAAAAAAAAAAGACACGTGTATCCAAATTTACTTTCATCAGCCAATTCTCAATCACGATTACACATATATCTTCCCTCCCATTACTGACCAATCCTTCCAAAACTATATATTCAAAAAAACTGAAACAACTCATTCATTAATGCCTCTGCCGAATTTGACACAGTGCATTTGCTTCGTTTTATTTCCTTTCCTCGACTTTATGCAGATTGTGTGTTTAAGACTTATGGCAATAGCGGCCAACTTATGTATGCAAATAGATTCGCCTCTCTGTTGGGTGAGATTACTGTGAAGTGCTGCTATTTGCATTTGAAAATGATCCGGATTGGAGTGAGCGTGAGGCGAGGTGCAGTTAGGGATGATGGGTAAAAGAGAGCTTGCCACGATAAGCTGAAAATTGTGTTTGCCTAAATGCTTGCAGCAGCACACCTCGCCAACGCTTTGTAATTTCCCTTTTCTTTTTTGTGTCGGTCCTTTTTTTATGCACGTGGTTTAACAGTAACGCTGTTAACAGAGCTGCGGTTTAATACCAGGCCTCTTTTAAGTCTTCAGGGTGGCGTGATTGCTCAGACTGTGGATTACTAGTCCTCAACAAAGTCAGATGTCAGGGAGACCAGCCGGTACCTGCAAACGCCACTGATCATATTGAATTAAAAACACTGTGTAGCACTAGAGGTCTGACAAACACACACATGATTCTTCTTGGGGTGGATGTGGTGGAATATTTATTTCTAGGATTTGGCGTTTGATGTGGATGTTCCTATTTTGTATGGTATCAACCTTAAAAGAGAGTGTAAATCAAAAGGGCTTACGGAAAAGAAAACATGTAGAGGAGAGCAGGACGTTTTAATGTGTAATAAATGTAAGGTTAGTAATTTTGGTGGCTTAAGAAAGCCAACGTACTGTTATACTACATAAACTTAATATTCTCCTTCTTCTTCTTCTGAGACTAATTTCTATAAGCATCTCCTAGACCGTTCATACTACAATCAGCAAACTAACACCAAACCACCAAACTGGTCTGAGTCGTATTGCTATATCTTTTCCAACTCATCCGATTTACGGTTTTCTGAGAACTGTCCCGGAAAATTTGGAAAAGTCCCATTGACTTAACGTTGGACCAAATTTTGTAACCTCATAACTTTGTGCCAGACTGTCATACAGACTTATGTTTGGGCTCATTTAACTCAGACCACTAATCTGCCAACCATTGGTGACCTTTAAACTTTTTAGCCACACCCTAGCAACCAATCACGGCACCATAGCAACTTTCCCATAGACTTCCATTGTAAAAAAAAACTGCCATTGACTTTACATTGGACATACTAACAACAAAGCAATCCATACTAGCAATTTAACAATCCATACTTGCAACATGCTAATGCATACTTTAAGCATACTAAAAAGATGCAAATTCATACTAAATTCATGCTAAAAACATGCTAGTTTATACTAGAAACATGCTAGCAACATGCTAATTTATGCTAGAAATATGGTAGCATATTACTAATTCATACTAGAAACATGCTAATGTATGTTAGCAACTGCCTAGCACCCACTCAGAACACCTTAGCAACTGCCTAGCAACACCTTAGTAAACGCCTAGCAACACCTTAGCAACCACTCAGAACACCCTAGAAACCACCTAGCAACACTTTAGCAACCCCTTAGCAACCACTCAGAACACCTTAAAAACACCTAGCAACACATCCACCTAGCAACCATCTTGGAATGCCTTAGCAACTGCCTAGCATTCAATCAGAACACCATAGCAACCACCTAGTAACACCTTAGAAACCACCAAGCAATGCCTTAGGAATGATTCAGAACACCCTAGAAACCACCTAGCAATACCTTAGCAACCACCTAGCAACTGCCTAGCAACCACTCAGAACACCCTAGCAACCTCCTAGCAACACCTTTTCAACCACCTAGCAACATCTTAGCAGCCGCAAATACTATAGGCACTATTTATTAAACAGAACTTTATTTAACAAGTATAATCAGCTTTTGTAAAGAGAACATTGATTATGAATGCAACTGAAAAGGAATAAACGAAGAAACAAAGATTACCTCACCCTTTTTATGAGAAATTGTGGATCAATTAAGAAAGTAATTGACAACAAATTTGATTATTGATAATCTAATCATTTTACTTTGATGGTCTCTTTAACACATTACTTGATTATAAGTTAAATAGCAACATGGCAACTCATTCTCAGGGTTAGTGTACGGTGACATTTACTTGCAAAGTTTCCTATAGTCAAGAGAATGTGTATTGTATAGTATATATTAAGCACACTGTCTACTAATCTCCAATAAGAATGAGTTGGCATGTAGTTGGTATGTAAATTGTATTCAACTAAATTTGCAACAAGATCCATCAAAATAACATGTTACCTTGATGATCATTTACATATATGCACAGAAAACATTAATATGTAACTTTACTGTAGTAGACAATGCATTTCTATGGACAAAATGCATATGACATACTGTACAGTAGAGAATGCACATGAAACGGGCACAATCCATGCTCTTACATAACACTTACATTGTATTTATATTACATTTCTAGTTATGCTTTTCCTATATGAGTAGAATTGCAACAGTAAACATATAGAGATATGTATAATAGAGTAGAATAGATCTGTAATAAGTATAGAACTCTCAGAAATACAGGTACTGTACGTGAGCTGTCACTGGGGTGGTATTTTTTTAAAAGGTACAAATTTGTACCTAAAAGGTCTATATTAATAACAGTTAATATTTATTCTGTGGTTTTATTTGTATTAATATTTTAAATATTTTCATGGCGATATGTAATATTACTAATACACTGTTAAAAAATAAGTTGACTCAACTCAAAATTGAGGCATCTTGCTGCAGAGCTGTTTTTGAGTTGACTCAACTTTCAACCCATGTACTTGACTGGATTTAAGTTAAGTAAACTCAAAAATGTCCTGAAGATTGTTGCCTTAAAATTTTAAGTTGTCAACTATTTTACAGTGTAATATGTAATGTTTTAAATCGTGATGTTTAAGCTTTTTCTACAAATATTTCAATACTTCTTAATGTACAGTTGAAGTCAGAATTATTAGCCCCTTTTGATGTTTTTTTTTCTTTTTAAAATATTTGTTTAATTAATGATGTATGACAGAGCAAGGAAATTTTCACAGTATGTCTGGTAATGTTTTTTCTTCTGGAGAAAGTTTTATTTGTTTTATTTCGGCTAGAATAAAAGCAGTTTTAAATTTTTTTTTAAATCATTTTAAGGTCAAATTATTAGTTCAATAGTCTCCAAAATAAACCATCATTATACAATAACTTGCCTAATTACCCTAACCTGCCTAGTTAACCTAATTAACCTAGTTAAGCCTTTAAATGTCACTTTAAGCTGTATAGAAGTGTCTTGAAGAATATCTAGTCAAATATTATTTACTGTCATCATGGCAAAGATAAAATAAATCAGTTTTTAGAGATGAGTAATTAAAACTATCATGTTTAGAAATGTGTTGAAAAAAATCTCTCCGTTAAACAGAAATTGGGGAAAAAAGTTAACAGGGCAATTTTACTCTGAGAAACAAAATGTAGTGAAAACATTAATAATTAATTGAGCTAAATAATAAAATCGATAATTTATTGATTAATGAATAATATTGATGAATAATGAACTTGATTATTCATGCAACAAGTTATGCTCTCTCTGACACACAGAGAAATTCAAAACATATTTTTTTGAATATTGGCAAAAATAATTAACAATAAAAGTAAAAACCCAATGTAAAAGAAAAATCACAATCTACTGGCATTAGTACTCCAACACACTATTAAATAGCCATAAAAACAGAATCTAAAATCCAAGCAGGTCAAACTTTAAATCCTTTGAGGTAATTCAATTCAGATTGACTTCATTGTATGCAAAAACAGAATTCAGTGTTTTCAACACACACAGACACACACACACACATGACACACAGCCCTTGTGCAATGTCATATTATGAGTTTGGTAGAAAAGTAACATTGATCATCTCCCACGTAAACAGACCGATCTGACTCCCTGAATGAGTTAAATTGACCCAAATGAGGATTTCTCTGACATCAGCCGTTTTTATCTACAGTAAGATGCGTGGGACCCGCTCATGTGTGTCGCGTCCTGGAAGAGCGCGCGGTCGCCGCCGCCGTTAAAGCCCCGTATGAAATCTCTCAGAATGGCGTGTCTCCACAGCACACAGACTCCTGGCTGAATCCCATTAAGCCTGCACAGCTCTGGGTAATGGGATCGGCCACGGGCCTTTATGTTCCTCCTCCCCGCGACTCCCCCTTCTCCACATCACGGCCCGCGAGGATCCAGGATAACGCGCTGCAGCCTGAGCCACCGTCACAGATGAATATTCATTAGCGCAGCTTTTTGCGCATTTTCTCCAGGACTCTGCAGCCACCCCTCCTCTGCGCCTCTGCGGGCTGAAGCGGAGAGAGGAAGCGGGGCGGGTGAAAGGGCGACCGGGTCTCGTAACACCTCGGGCTTTGAGACATGTGTGCACAATTTCGATTTCATTTGGGTGAGCTTTTTTTTTTACTCAAGACGTTTTGAGGCGGACGGGCTCGTGGAAGCAGAAAATGTACAATATGGAAGGACAGTGGAATAGAGCTGTGACAAAAATGATTGGCAGTGTAAAAGATGAACTACAATGAGTGTTGCTTTTGTGTGAAGAAAACAATGATTATCAAGAAAACTGAACGGGGAATGGAAATGTATTTTGATTCTCAATCTTGTGATGAATGTAGTAGGCTAATTGTATTTATTATATATGGAATTCATTAAAACACAGTGTTATAGTTTTAAGATCTTATTAATGTTTTTTCCTGCTCACCGAGACTTTTATTTAATCAAAAATACAATGTAATCAACAAATAAATGAATTCGCCTAATCTCAGAGGTAAACACTGATGTCTTACAGTTTAATACATTTTATCTGCTTTGATACACTGTATATGAGCCAGTGTCATTTCTGATTAACAATTATGATTTTACTTTACAAACTGTATTTACATTGGCCTTCTTCATTTATCACAACATTGAGAATCAAAATACATTTCCATTCCATAAAAAATACAGTAAAAACCGTCATTTTGTGAAATAGTATGCTATCACCATATAAAACTAGCTTATATTTTAAAATATAAGCTGCATTTTTGGCATTATTGCCCAGTTTTCAGTGTCATGTGATGTAATATGCTGATGGGATGCTATAGAAACATTTCTCCTTTTCATAAATGTCAATGCTAAGAAAACTCCTTTCAGCTTGTGTTTGTTATAGTCAAAATATGACAGTTTTCAAAGAATTCAAATGAACAAAACATACAAATTTTGTCACTTATGAGCAATTTAACACATCCTTTTCCTAAATAAATGAACTAATACATTTTAATAATAAAAATAATAAAAATAAATAATAATAATTAAAAAAAACTTAGTTACCAAAAACAACAATGCTTTGTCACTTTTGATAAATTTAGCACATCCTTGTAAAATAAAAGTAGTACTTTCTTTCATAACATATAAAGAAGTACTGAACCAACTCTCTGATCAGAATACTGTATGTTTAAAAGCAAAAATAAATTCCATTCAATCCATTATCTAATTTACAAATACAACAGCTTCAATCTTTTTATGATATTTCAGTAACATTTCATGTTTATTGAATTGTGATTCAAACGTTGAATAAATTCAAACAATTATTTATTTATTAATCAAATATTTTAGACTAATTTTAATTTAAAAACACATATAAACAATATATCTATATACATTATAATATCAAATATTTATTGATAAATTAAAACCTGCTTGTTATCAAGATAAAAAATGCTGACATTATGTAAACTACAATGTGTTACATTAAGTAAAAGATGACATTTCTCATTTTAAAACTTACTGAACACACATGTAATGTACACAGAAAACACTGGTCAGAGAAAGGCAGCTCCATGACCTCTGAGTCTTAAATTTCTGCACATCTACCGGTGACCTAGACCAGCAGCTGAGGCAAAACACCTCTGCGCAGCAAAAAAATGCTTGTGTTTGAGCCTCAAGCCTTCTTTCCTCAAGCCAAGTCCTCTATCTCCATTATTGCTATATCAGCAGACCAACTCAGCTTTGAAGTTTCTGCAAATCTCAGAACAAAAGCATGAATTATTCCTATTTTTATAACGACATTAACTGCACAGTAATATACTGATTCATTTAGTCTGATGGGAAATGAACAGAACAACATATTAAGGCAAGACACTGCAGGCGAAAAAAAAAAAACTACACACACACACACATATATATATATATATATATATATATATATATATATATATATATATATATATATATATATATATATATATATATATATATATATATATATATATATTTATTTATTTATTTATTTATTCACACAAACTATCAATCAAAGGTTTAGGCTCAGTTTTTTTTTTATATAGAAAATGATTCTGTTCATCAAGTCGACATGTATTACATGCAGGTAAAAAAAAATTATTGTTTAAATATTTATTAAAATTGTATATAACTGCTTTCTTATTGTATGTAGTTTCAAATGAAATTATTACTCCAGTCATTAATGCTTACCATTAATAATAATAATAATAATAATAATAATAATAATAATAATAATAATAATAATAATAATAATAATAATAATAATAATAATAATAATAATAACAACAACAACAACAATAATAGTTAGAGTGATTTGTGAAGGATCATGTGAAGGATCATGTGACTCTGACTGGAGAAATAAAGTTTAAAATTCATCATTAAAATCAATGGAATAAATGATTAAATAAAATAATAAACTACATTTGAACAGTTATTTTATAGTGCAATAACATTGTACAATTTTACAATTTGTACTGTATTTTTGATTAAATAAATGCAGCCTTGGTGAAGCTTCTTTTAAAACATTTAAAAATCCTACGTATTGTATTGTCATATATATATATATATATATATATATATATATATATATATATATATATATATATATATATATATATATATATATATATATATATATATATATATATATAATCTTATTTTTTTTTAATTAATTTTTTTAATGCACCTGTCAATTTTGAGATTTAGGGCTGTTTAGATTTGAATAATGCTTCAGTCAAATGGAAATAATACATCCGAAATACACTTTTATTTGTCCTTTTATGGCAGTTTATTAATTTATGCCTGTGGATTTTAATTTCAATACATATTTTAGAGTCTCTTGCACTGAGCTAGTTTATTTTATTTGTTTATTTTTATTTATTTTTATTTATGCAAACACACTAAATGTAAATTGGTTAAATTGTTAAGTGTGTTGAATTGGCCATAGAAACGCAGAATATTAAAAGAACAAGCAATCATCAGGCCCCCCCAAAAAACTGAACAAAAATCTTGTCTTTACTGAAAATCTAGACTGAACCTTTACTAAACTACTTCTTTGAAATAAATTAATTAATCTAATAATAATTATTATTTTTATTATTATATTTTTATTATTATTATATTTATTATTATATATATTTCTTTTAATTATTTAAAATAATTTTTGTATATTTTTAAATAATTTTGTCATAGGTAACAGCTGCAACAGCATGTTGCAATTGTCCCAACTCTGTCAATGCTGATTAAACTGTCTATGCTAGGGAGATACAAAAGCTTTATAAATTGATAGCTATGCCTATTTAAAGCTAAGAAAACAGTGATTCAAATTATACGAATGAATAATGTTTAAAAAAAACAGATTAGACAGTATGAGAAATTTTCTGAACATTAAAAAAATTACTTTTTTACCTGGGTTTTATTCTTTAGGAATAGTCACATGTGGCTGATTTCTCTGAGATTGAAGGAGGATCTAACTGAGAATATGTAGTATTAATATCCTCATCTCATTCCTGAAAAAAGGAATAGTCTTGTTGCAACTGCTCCATGTTGCAACCATCCCCACTCTCTCCTATGCATGAAATTCATAATGTAGTATAGGGATTATATTTAGTTATTTTTTACAATATTGTCCATATAGTGTCATTTTTTCCTGATCAAAAGCATGTTTCTTCTTTCACATTAGTCTCTCAATTTGCATTATATGTTATTAATTTACCTAAACCTTCACAGGGCAGACTTAAAAAAGGTGGAGCGAGTTTCAAATGAATGAGAATAATAGTGACCTTTGCCAAGGGTGATGGATGAGAGAGAAACGCTCACTGGCACTGGAGACGTCACCATCACAGCCCTGACAGCCGCGGCGGTGCACATGAATATGTACGAGCCACATCTGGACAGCTGCTTTAGCCAATGCACTCCTGGTTAGGCCGTCTATGTGTGTGAATGCATGCGCATTTGCATAAACTGTGTGCTTGTATGTGTGTGTGTGACAGGTTCCATTCCTTATGCTATTTACTCAACCAAGGCTCAATGGAAAAACGTGCCACTACCAAAATTTTAGTAAAACTCCAAAAAGAAAAGTAACTATGCGTGCAATTTTTGAGGCAAAATGAATATTAGAGTCAGTAAAACACCAACAATGTTTACTCTGTTTAATGTAATTCTGATTAATTATCTATTAATAACGACTTCTATTGTTGTTTCACCTAAAACTGAGAAAGTCATATGATAAATAAAACACTTGAATTGAATTAAATAGAATAAAATCACATCACAACTCAGCTTTGGGACAAGCTGAGAAAATAAATAAATGGCGTCATTTAATAGCAATAAATCTCTCCCTACACCTAATCCTAAATGCAAACTTTCTTGTTGAATATCCAATACTAAGGTGTTTTATTTACAGTAATTTAGATTTTTTTTCAGAAATAAAAGCATTTCCGTTACATTATTAGCAGGAAAAAGCAGTTCAGCAAAACGTGATTGCATCAAAAGATCTCACTACATGTCTTACTAGCAGTGCATCTGAGATTATCATTGATGTAATTTTGATTGTCCAAACCAGCCACTGGCTCTATCCCTAAGTCCTTAAGCATTCTTTTGAGGGAACAGTCAATTCCATGATGCATTGCAATAATGAGTGATAAATTGATGCCCCCTTAAAGGCACATTTTATAAGATGTTTTCATTAATATATCTAAAAACAACTAGAACATTCATTCCTTCATTTTCTTTTCGGCTTAGTCCCTTTCATGCCCTTCCAGCCGTAATCTATCATTGGGAAACGCTCATTCATAAACATACACTATGGACAATTTAGCTTACCCGATTCACCTATACCACATGTTTTTGGACTCGTGGGGGGAAACAGGAGCACCCGGAGGAAACCCATACGAACACAGGAAGAACATGCAAACTCCACAAAAACTCGAACCGGTGACCTTCTTGCTGTGAGGCAATTGTGCTACCCACTGCGCCACTGTGCTGCCCACCACTAGAACAATTTTAAATATTTTACTATATTATCACGTTTTGAACAATGTTCAAATTCAGAGAAATAATCAGCTTTATTTACTGACATGAAACGTATTACCATGCTAATGATTTCATAGATTATTTAATAAATAATTAATTTCCAGTTTTATTTTGTAGCAAACAGGGAAACAAAATGCTTTTTTAACATATGTTGAGTGTTTTATTGAACAGAACAATGCAGCAGTATAATTAAACCCTAGAATGTATTTAATATGATAAAACATTGCTGTTTCTTCTGGTCGACTGAAGCATAATAAAAGCTCTGCTGCTTTCATGAAGCGTCGCACTCATCTCAGCAATTACTTTAGTGGTCTCGTTTTGCTTCGATGACTTTCAGCCTTACTCTGTTTTATACTATGCTAATACCCCCTTTCACACAGTGATACTGGTAAATATCCCAGAAATTTCCGGAATGACTTTACTGTTAAAGTCAAAAAAGCGCTGTTCACTGGCCAGGACGAACTAGAATTTTTACATTTTCATTTAAAGCTTTAGCATTCATGCAGCTGCTTTTCTCCCACACTCAGTCACAACGTCATCAGACTACATCTTTGTATGCTGTAAATAAACTGCCTCAAGTGGTGAAAATTACTTACTGTGCCTTTTAAAAGGAGAATACTGTCTATTAACAATGTTTAATTCACTTTTATTAATGCTATCATTTCCATGACATGGTTCTAAGTCTTTTTATGCTACTACTACATGAGCTGCCAGTTTGCACCAGGTGTTCATAAGTTCTTACTTAATTTGTAAAATAAAGTCCACACTAGATGCATCATAAGTACATTAAGCCAATTGTAACAGTCAACACAGGCTCATTCTGAAAATGAACGCTATTGGGTGGTATGTTACCTTTCCTTTTCTCGCTTACCAGCTGACTGCTTATTGTGGACAGCTTTTCCGCTGTTACCAGTTTGTCGGGAGTTGAGATGCAGAGTGGAGTTGACCATGACGACAGGGTTCAAGTCCAGTGAAGAACAGTTACAGAAAGCAGGTAAGACAATAACAAAAGCCAAAAAATAAAATAAACAACTAAATAACTGGGTGAAAATGTGGTAAAATCAGGCGAGGCCTTTTCTTTTTTTTTTGGATTGCTTTTCAAAATACCGCGGTTGGGTTTGGGGAAGTGGATGGACAGTCAAAATGTGCTTTTTACAATACTATTGGTTGGGTTTAGGAAAGGGGGAGGGTGGGGTAATTGGTTGGTTTTTCAGTCAGTTAGTCAACAGCGGCCTCTGGTGGATTTTTGCAACTGTGAAAAAAACGTAGCTTCTTTTACATATATATTGCTGACTCCAGAAATGTATATAGGGGTACGTAATCAGAATGAACCTGGGTTGGTAATTGTGCAACACAAAACTATTTAGTAGTGCGTAAGTTGCAACTTAGAGTCGCTTAAAATTATAATTTTGCACTCCTGGTGCAACTGGCCCCAGATGATTATTAAACAGCATGCATAGTAAAAGAGATGACCCTTAGGCTTTGTGATCTCCGCAATACATAGAGAGAGTAATGTAATAAAAATGACACATGTTTTTTTAGCACCATCCACTGAGCATTTCTCTTTATAATTGTCACGAACCATGTCACATAAATTTATGCAAAACATCTGCTTCGTTTTCATGTGCTCCTAAGAATTATTTGATCAAAAACATACATTTTAAGGACTAACTCAGTACAATACAAAAATACGAAAACAATTCATCCCTCAAAGCACCGTCCAGTCAAAGCCTATCGGGTAAAAATGTTTTCTAACATTTCCTGAGGTGAACTTCACTTGTATTGCAATACAACTTGGTCAGAATACATCCGTCAACTTACGACAGTTTGGCGTGACACATAATTACTGGCTACCCCTTGGATGTTTGAAACCATATGGTTTCTGACCCGTTTTTCATTTCAAGTCATTTTCAATTAGAGAAAAGCACAAGAACGTAGTGCGCGAAACAGAGCCGTAGCATGTTCTGACTTCATCCATCACACCATTTAATCTGAGGGGAGAAAAATACATGGAGAGAACCAAGAAAGAGAGCAGGAAAGTGCGTCTTCTATTTATACAGCATCTGGACTCTCTTTTCAGATTATTTGTTCTTGCTGCACCCAGCAGTGTATGTGCTCACATGTGAGAGAGAGAGAGAGAGAGAGAGAGAGAGAGAGAGAGAGAGAGAGAGAGAGAGAGGGAGGGAGGGAGGGAGGGAGGGAGGGAGGGAGGCTTTGTTACTCTTACTCAGTTCACCTCATTGAATTGTAAATAAGGTGTGATATTTTTACAGAGGGGAAAAAAACCTGCACAGCCGGTGCACAGCAGACAGGCCGTCTGAATGTCTGAATGTCTGCCCGCGCTGAGCCTTTCCTCCAATGTAACTACAACACACACACACACACAAAATCTGCAGCCTCTGCCAATGCGTAAGGCAAATTTGAGTTTAAACACGTAATTCTTAATCCCAAAACAAACAGAAAGGAAGGCCGCCACATAAATCTAAACACTGCGGTTTGAGACTTCAATTCATTTACAAAGCCCTGGACGGATGAACTGACTATCAGTGACAACTTAATGAAGTTTAAATGCGGGTAATATTTATGGTACTTTTTTCCGTTGATAAATAGTAAGAAGCATAATAAGCTTTTAGTATGGTCATCCTAATTGGTGGTTAAAAGCAAATGTTTGGCACAGAAAATGAAAAGGGAAATATTCATTATTATTACAAAAAGTAAAATTACTTTACATATGTCAAGTTATGTAAAAGTATAACTTATTTACTTTGAGGTATTATACCTTTAAGGACCAGGAAACAATATATAATATAATATATATATATAATATAATATAGTATATATCTATATAGTAATAAAGTACAGTTGAAGTCAGATTTATTTTATCTTTGTCATGATGACAGTAAATAATATTTGACTAGATATTTTTCAAGACACTTCTATACAGCTTAAAAAGACATTTAAAGGCTTAACTAGGTTAATTGGGTTAACTGTGCAGGATATGGTAATTAGGTTATTGTATAATGATGGTTTGTTCTGTAAACTATCAACAAAAATATATAGCTTAAAGGGGCTAATAATTTTGACCTTAAAATGTTTTTTAAAAATTAAAAACTGCTTTTATTATTGCTGAAATAAAACAAATAAGACTTTCTCTAGAAGAAATAAATGTATCAGACAATTTATCAGAAAATGTCCTTCCCCTGTTAAATATCATTTAGGAAATATTTAAAAAAGAAAGAATATTCAAAGGGGGGCTAATAATTCTGATTTTAGCTGTATATAGTAAGTAAAATGAATTTGTGGTGAGCTTCTCTCTTTACTCAAATAAAATGAGCATTATCTAATTGTAATGGAACAACCTGAACTATTAAAGATGAACAGTAGCTACATACAGAAAGCTAAAAAATATTTTTTTTTAACGGAGGAGGATTAAATAGGTCCAGAAATTTACATCATTTCATTACTGACATTTCATTACATTTGGACACTACTGTATGTCAAAGTATCTAAGAATCTGTAATATGGCTATTGCTATTTAATAAAAGGATTAATTTCCTGAAATAATGATACATTTACATTTAGTCATTTAGCAGACGCTTTTATCCAAAGTGACTTACAAATGAGTACAAGGCAGCAATTTACACAACTATAAGAGCAACAGTGAATAAGTGCTGCAAGTTTCAGGTGTGTAAAGTCTAAGAAGCAAAGCATTAGTAATGTTATTTTTGTTTATTTTTTTTATTTTTTTTGATAGAGTACAGTTAGTGGTATAGCCAGAGAGGCAGTTGCAGATTAGGAAGGAAAGTGGAGACTAAATAGTTGAGTTTTTATATAGTTGATACAACCTCAAATCAGAAAAAGTTGAAAGAAAAAGTAGTGATTTCAAAATTGACTTGTGCTTCACTGCAGACAATATAACCACAAAATATTTCATGTTTTGTCTGGTCAACTTCATTTAATTAGTAAATATAAATCCTTTCCTGTCATTCAGTTGTGACAGGAGCCGTTTAGGGGTAGTAATCAGGTAAATTGTTTAAATAATAATGTGATTTGAAACAGGTGATGTCAACAGGTGATTGTAATTATGATTTGGTACAAAAGCAGCATCCAAGAAAGATCTAGTCCTGTAGGAGCAAAGATGGACAGAGGATCACCAATATGTAAACAAATACGTGAGTAAATTATTGGGTCCCACTTTAAACTAAGTGTCCTTAACTACTACGTACTTACACCAAAAATAATAATTTGTTACAATGTACTTATTGTGTAAATACATGTATTTACTGTGTACTTATACTTGATCAAATACCTGTATAAAATTACCTCTGTAATTAAATTCTGAAACTACATTTGTGAATACACTGTTGACCATCCCTTACACCTTAACCCACCCTTAAACCAACCCATACCACCAAACATGTCCATAACCCTACCCCTATCCCAACTCAGGAGCACCAAAAGTGTTCTCAAATACATTATGAACACAGTAAGTACATTGTATTTATTTTTTGATGCAAGTACATAGTAGTAAAGGACACTTAATATAAAGTGGGACCAATTATTGAAATGTTTAAAAACAATGTTCCTCAAAGAACGATAGAAAGACATTTGGATATTTCACCTTCAACAATGCATAACATAATTAAAAGATTCAAGGAATCTGGAGGAATTTCAGTGCATAAATGACAAGGGCATAAGCCTAAGCTAAACTACCAGCCTGATCTCACAAGAAAACCTAAGTATTTTACGTTTTGACAGTTTAGTGGCTAACTCATATGAATTCGTACAAGTTCAGTCGTACGAAATTGTATGATTTTAAAAAGGAGGCGTGGCACCTAACCCCACCCCTAAACCCAACCGTCATTGGTGGATGAGCAAATCGTACTAAATTGTACGAATTAGATCGTACGAATTAGCCACTAAATCAAAAAGTTACGAATTGCCGTGAGATTGTGTTGAAACTACCATGATCTCAGATCCCTCAGGCGGCACTGCATCAAGAATCATCATGCATCATCGTGCTGTTGTTTCCTCTGGGCTCAGAGGCATCTGCGATGCACCATCACACAATGGAAACGTGTACTGTGGTCAGATGAATCAGAATTTCAAATATTTTTGGGGGGGGGAGAAATGGACTCTGTGTGCTCCGGACCAAAGAAGAAAAGTATCATTCAGACTGTAACCAGTAACAAGTCCAAAAGCCAGGATCTGTCATGGTATTGGATTGTGTCAGTGCCCTTGGCGAAGGTAACTTGCACTTCTGTGATGGCACCATTAATGCTTAAAAGTACATAGATGTTTTGGAGCACAATATGCTGTCTTCTTTTCCAGGGACACCCATGCCTATTTCAACAAGACGATGCAAAACCACATTCTACACACACTGCAAAGTCCTAGTTGCGGAGGAAGAGGATACAGGTACTTGACTGGCCTGTCTGCAGTCCCAACCTGTCTCCAATAGTGAATCTGAGATGCATTTTGAAGCACAAAATGTGACAACGAAGACCTCACACTATTGCCCACCTTAAAGGGCACCCATGGTGAAAAATCTAGTTTGGACAGACATGTGTGTAGGTATAGTGTATAGACCGTCATATTGGGGTGATATAAACACACTCAGTCCTTTTTTTTTTTATTTAACAACAAAAACGGTGGACCAATAGGAGCGGTTTTTAGACCGACTGCAACTTTACGTAGGAGTGTGGTCCCCCCATCCACCAATATTGATTGACAGGCGCGCATTACCATATCCTCAGTTTGTTGTTTCACGTCTGTCATTTTCAGTGTGTGAGTCAAAGCGATGTCACCAAAGAAACCCCATTGCTCTAGTTTTAGATGTAAGGCTCATTGGGCTCAACGCAAGATCAACATTCACCACATGATCGCTCTCATCGGTGCCATTGTTTGTAACTTTAGGTGGGTTTGCAAACGTGTACTTTTCATTGCGTCTTCCTTAAACTTCAGCCGTTTGCATTTCTTGCGGTCACAGAAACTCCCTGTGATCTTAACTAGGTGCAGCTGGAAAGTGCGAGTGGGTTACCTCACGTGCGCATCCCTCCATTTGAAATAAAATAACGTACTTGCCTGCTGGTCACACACCAGAACCTGTGTTTCTCTGCTTGGTCTGTGTCCAAGTCGTACATGTACAGCTGAATACTGGTCCTCTCAGTCTTGTTACTTCTCTCTGTCTGCCTGTCTGTTGCCAAACTCAAAGCAGGGGGAGCTCTTGGCTCCACCCCCTTTTTAAGTTGGGTGGGAGGTCAAAACTAATTTTCATGTGAAGAAACACACCTCTAAACCAACAACCTGTCTACATGCCCCAAAATGACACTTTTTAACACATTATAATAAAACAATCTGAATTGTGTTTTGAACTGAACCTAAACTGGCACACTTAGAAGAACCATAATAATAATATTAAATTTTAAAAAGGGGTAAACTATGTGCCCTTTAAGACTTGTTTGCAAAAAAAGGGACAAAATTACACCTGATAGTTTTCATTCTCATTTATTTGTACACATGGTAATACCTTATTTTACAGTGTCCTTGTTTCATGGCAGTGTAGTAAAAACAGTAAATCAAGCATGCATGCAACTAACGGTTCAATTAAAATTGTTGGTTGTATATCTACAGTAACACTGCATTTCAGAATTATTACATGTTTCCTGCAGCATTGTGTTTAACTTAAAAAGATCTCAAGCAATGATGCAGTTGTCATGTGATTTATTTTTAGCTCCCTGGTTTCTGTCAGAAATACAACAGACAGCATCAGACTTGAGAAGATCCTGTGGTCTAGCCTTGCCTCGCACTATCATGACTTCCCACACTACAGAAACTGCATCTTGCCCTGAAATTGCATCAGCTTTCACATCATGAAACTTGCGTAGTAATACTTTGCATCTAAAATCATAATTAATATTCTGTAAAGCAATAACACAGAAATCTACTGTAGATATACATACAGTATAGCATGAAATGAAAAATGATTATTGCTTATAGACACATAAAATAACAATTATTGCATCCCAAGTTTTTAGTGGACGAGTGCAAAATGTATGTATATAATGGATAATGTTACAAAAGATTTTTTTTTAAATTTCAGATAAATGCAGATTTGTGCAACTTTCTTTGCATTAAAAACGCAAATGTTATTTTTTAAAGAGCCCCTTTTATGGGTGTCTGAGAATGACCTTCCATGTAGTGTATAACACAGCTCTAAGTGAAGTGAAATATCCAGCTAAGGCTTAAATCCAAAAGTGGACAGTGTTTAAATCTTTTGATTCATTTATCATAGAGTTGACTCCTAGTACTTCAAATGAATCATCTTTATAACGTGTCTTTAGCCGTTTCGCCATGACGTCGATACGAAACTTAAATCCTGCCCAGTTGTTGCACGCGCAAACCCGGGAAAATTGAAACCTGCGGCCCCGCCCACAAACAGTAGCAAAGGAAAAAAAAGGAAGACAAGCACTGTAGCAGATTGAATCAAGTCAAGCTGTGCTCAGCTAGTTATTACTGGAAGTGTGAGGGAAAGTTAGTGTTATTTTCTCTACCCAAAGATGAAACTGTGAAGTCAGTGGTTGAGGTTTATTTTTGCAAAAATACCTCAGCATTATAGCCCAGCCTTGTGCAGTTTGAGTGCTTCTGGAATCTACACTCTTACAACAAGGCGTTCGTCGGCTCTTTGTTAAAGGAAGGATCAGAAAAAACTATTGACATAAGGGACTTTATCAGTAGATGGATCAGTGGATCATGGATCAGTTTCTTCCTCCATTTCACAAGACCCGGGGTATCACAGACCGTACTAATATGCTGAGGACTGGTGGGGTGATTGAAATTTTGGGAGTTTTCCGGAATAAATAACAAAATGGGTGGGTGGCTGGAGATGGGTCTGAAATATGGGAGACTCCCGGGAAAAACAGGAGTGAAGGCAGGTATGCTCACACATACACTATGCACTGTGACTACTTCCATATTGTTGATAAGCCACGCTGGGCATTTCACTCTGTCTTGCACTGAACACTGTCGACCAATCGCAACAGCCTTGCTTATCAGCCTGTTGTAATGCCCTTTTAATGTATACTAGGGGCTTTTTAATGTTATTTTGATAATACATATAAATATATATACTTACTGTAATATATAATAATAATATATTATATTTACTTAAAATGACATGTCGACAGGTGATTGTAATTATCATTCGGTACAAAAGCAGTATCCAAGAAAGATCTAGTCCTGTAGGAGCAAAGATCGGCCGAGGATCACCAATTTGTCAACAAATACATAAGAACATTATTGAAATGTTTAAAAACAATAGTCCTTAAAGAAAAATATAATTAAAAGATTCAGGGAATCTGGAGGAATTCTGGGCATAAAGGACAAGGGCACGAGCCTAAGCTGAACAACTGTGATCTCAGATCCCTCAGGCAAAGAATCGTCATTCATCTATAAGCAATATCACCACATCGGCTACGGACTATTTTATCAAACCTTTATGAAGTACCACAATACTTAGTTACATCTCCAAATGGCAGTTAAAACTGTACTGTGCCAAAAGGTTAACAGTGTCCAGAAGTGCTGTGAGAATGTTATTTTAATATATATATATATATATATATATATATATATATATATATATATATATATATATATATATATATATATATATATGTATATAATACACTCATTCACACACATACACTTCAAACAATTCAGCCTACCCAATTCCCCTGTAATGCATGTCTTTGGACAGTGGGGGAAACCAGAGCACCTGGAGGAAACCCATGCGAACGCAGGGAGAACATGCAAACTCCACACAGAAACGCCAACTGACCCAGCCGAGGCTCGAACCAGCAACCTTCTTGCTGTAAGGCGATAGTGCTAACCACGAGCCCCCGTGTCGCCCATATTTCCTATTTCAAATTCACAAAACAGATATTTAAATGACCACATTTGGAACAAACCGACTACCGACTGTGACACTGCGTCGCCCTATATATATTTTTATATAACTTTACTATATAATAACAATAATTTATAAGACTTACTTATTACTGTATTTCTTACCTTATAAGGATTTCTGAAGGATCATGTGACACTGGAATAAAGATGCTTAAAAATTTGCCAGGATCACAGGAATAAATTACATAGTAATATATCTTAAAATAAAATCATTTTTATTTTAAATAGTAAAATATTGACCAGTCAAATAAGCACAGGCATGATGATTTATTTAAAAAGCGTGAAGTGTTACAGTCTGCAAACTTTTGACAAGTAGTTTAAATTCATATATTCTATTGAACAAACAATATTTGATCAACACATTTTTAAACATAATAGATTTAATAACTAATTAACTAGACACCTTATTGGATAACATAAGTTTGTTTTGTAGCCAATTAAAAAAAAAAAAAAACATTCTTAAGGGGCTAATAATATTGACCATAAACATTGTTTTTAAAAAGTTTCTAAAAGGGCTTTTAATACAGCCAAATACATTTAAAGTGCTGTTTATTTAATTAACAAAATGTAAAGAAGGTGATTAAAAAAGAAGACTTTGCCTCATGATTTCAGAAGACCACCACAGACCCCTCATATACAGTATATTCAGTAGTGTTCAGTGCTGTTGTTTCAACACAGCTTGTCTCTAGTAACGTCATTTTCTCCCTCATGCAGTCGCTGTTGAAGAACGCTCTATTCTTTAATTTAACAGGAAGGTTTGAAGATCTCGAGTTCATGTAAACAGCACTGACACTGAGCTTCTCCTGATCTTTTGTCTTGTCTCTTTCTTGTTGCTGAAGGTCAGAAGATGACTGAGCTGGATGAATCTCCTCAGAGGAACTGCTGTCTGATGTCAACTTCAGCTCTCTGGTAAAGCGTGTCCTTCCTCTCATCTGAAAACTCTTCTATCTCTCCGCCGTCCTCCGCTCACCTTCTCTTTCAAACATCATCTGTCCTCTCATCGCTCTCTCCACTCTTTTTAACTATTCACTCTATTCTTCTCACCTTTTTTTTCTCCCCGCGTCCCTGTATCTGTGTCTGTGTTTAAGTGGATCTTTTGAAGGGACCAAAGGCTTGACCTTGCGCTGCTGAAACTGCAGAAGAAAGCGCAAAGAGTTTGGTTGTACTTGTTTGAAGTGAAGGTGGACGGCCCTTTGAACCGCTGCTCTCATAAATAAAGCCTCCTTTGAAAAAGCAGACCTGGTCAAAACAAGAGCATCTCCAGGTGAGAGCGGTGAGAGGCTGCACACATTCACAGCTGTCGTTCACAGACTGCTGATATGAGCTGGGCTGAAATGAACACTCGCCATGCACGAACTGCAAGCTAAAAAGGCAATATACACTGTTAAAGATGTAGGGTTCCATCTTTAACAAATTTAAGTCGACTGAACATAAAACAATTAAGTTGTCCCACAAAAATCCCAAGAATTGTTTCATTTTAGCTTGTTTTAAATCAGTAGTTTGAACAAGCAGCAAAATATTTTGTTGCATGTATGAGGTAAAAATTCCAAGAAGTTGTGGTTGCGAGATTTTTATAGTTAAAAATATGGTTATCATAAATTTATGGTCAACTACTGCTTTTTATTTATTTCTACAGTGTTAATGTCATGATCACCAGTGATCTAACCCTCATAGATCGCTGGAGAACATTCACTTTCACGCAGACTATAATTCTGCCACACATGAACTACAACTCCCTTTAGGCACCACACACACACACACCTGTTCCAGTTTTCCATCGATTACACATGCACACACAGCTGGGTGCTACTCAAGACTGATTACATGGACCATAAACAGCACACACACACACACTCACAGACATTGCTGAGTCTTTTTGGTGCATACTCTGTAACTAGTGGTGTAAAGTAACAAATTGCAAATACTCCAATTACTGTATTTGAGTAGATTTTCTCAGGAATTGTAATTTACTAAGTAGTTTTAAAAATGTGTACTTTTACCTTCCCTTGAGTTTGGTGCAGTGTCTGTACTTACACTTTACTATTTTCCTTCAACCTGCAGTCAATACTTATTTTATTTTATTTTATACATTTTTTTTTTTTTTGTCTATGGGAATTAGAAAAAATCAGTCTTGTGATTCCTGTCCAATCAAATCGCACACAAAGGGTAAATCGTATCATAATAAACTACCTCAAGACATGGGCGATTTATAATTGCAGCAAACTGTTTGTTAGCATTAAAAGTGTCCAAGAAGATGTCCAAAATCTTTACACGCAATGACCCAGAGAGTGTTTAGATGCATGTCACTGATTAGAAGATGACGGATGTTTACTGTATGATGACCGAAATGGCCTTAAACACCTAACAGGCACAAGACCTCAACATGAAATCAGATTGACACTGTATCCCAATGTTGAGGGGACATTGCCTTTTGTTTGGAAATGAAAATCGGGTTGACATTACAACCCAATGTCAGGCCGACGACATCAACGCCCAATGTAAATGCAATCAAATGATGTTACAGCTTGACGTTGTGTAGACGTTACCACTATGACGTCTATCAGATGTTGGATTTTGGTTGCCACACCTGACGAATAAATGTCAGTATTTGACATCAGTATTACATGCTTTGCCACGTTTAAATCTAACCTAATATTAACGTCTTATGATGTTGTGTGCCTGCTGGGCAATGACTACATGCACTACAGAATGTTACGTTTACACAAATCCACAAATCAGTGCATGGTAAAATAACTGTCTGTATTAATTAATTAATGTTTTCATAAGATGACAACAACATGTTAACTTGCCTAGTTCTAATAAAGCATAAATAAACAATATTTACATAGAATAAAAAATATTTACATAAATATTTACATTTATAAACATTTGTATTATATATACATATATATATATATATATATATATATATATATATATATATATAAATACGATTTTTAAATATAACTGAACTTTTTCTCAAATATATGCACACGGGTGTATTTAAATACAAAATACCTATGTAATAAAACAATGAATGTACACAGTACACACATAACGTATATTATGTTAAAACACTCTTTTATTTTGAATGTGATCAATCACTATTAAATTATGAAGGATTTGGCAGTATTTTTTTTCAACTAACCATCCTTTGCAGGTGTGGAAAATTATCTCTATTTAAGATTGTAACAAAAATCTCAGCTCTACGTTGCTGTTTATGGAAATAGTAACCGATGCATTTGCATTATAAAGAGCACGGTAAAACATTTTTGGCAAAGTTGTTTTTGCTTTAACAAACGCAAGCATCATTGCATTGTTTTACTTTGTGATAGAACTGTCATAGAGCTTTTTTTCTGAATTGTGTTGGGCAGCACTTTCCTCTCCCAGAGTTCAATGCAAGATTTCAGCTTTACCATATTAAGCGAAACACATGTCTGTTCAGGAAAGGTCGAACCCTGGGTGTTTATGAATATTCAGATGACACATGCAAAGTAAATTACAGTTGTTTGCAGCAAACTTCTCTAAACCCTCTTGAACCCAATTTGTTGAGTTTTTCAAGTGGGGATATTTTTGAAGTACAATCAGTTTAGAGGCTCCAACAAATAAAAATGCAAGTGAAGTGTTCTCTTTTTTTTACTTATTACTTTCCTAGCAACTTTCCAGCAAGTTATTTTGGAAGTTTGGATGACATGCTTGCTAACATTAATTAATGAAAATACAGTCCTTCATTGTTAGTTCATGTTAACTCACTGTGCATTAACTAATGTTCACAAGCACGAATTAGTATTTTAATAAAGGATTAGTAAATGTTGAACTATGATTATTAAATTCTGTACAAGTATCGTTCATGCTTAATTCATGTAAGTAAATACATTAAAGGGTACCAATTTTACTCCTTTTTCAAGATTTAAGATAAGTCTTTTGTGTCTCCAGAATGTGTCTGTAAAGTTTCAGCTCAAAACACCCATCAGATTATTTATTAGACCTTTTAGAAATTTGGAAATTACTTCTCTGAGCACACTGTAGTTGTTTTTGTGGCCTGTGTATTTAATGCTAGTTTCCCCTCACCCACTATGTGCCTGTCAGAGTGTGCCTCAATCTCCGCCTTGACTGCGTGAGATAAACAGCACAGTGACAGACATGAAGGAAGCAGATCTCACGAAACATTTGTCAAAAATACTACAGTAAGAACTTTACCGATGATTATTTGATGTATTTTATGTGAAGCTGCTTTGACACAATCTACATTGTATAAGCGCTATACAAATAAAGGTGAATTGAATTGAATTGAGTTAATTCAAGCCTTTCTGCAATGATGAGTCACACACAATGTAGTTACAAAGTTCACACACACACACACACACACACACACAGCACTCGTTTACCTTTGCACTGTTTTTGCACGGCAAGTGTGACAGGATACACAGCTTAATGTACAAAATAAACCTGATTTAAAGTCCATAGTCATAGTTTTATAGTGATAAACAAGGTTAACTAAATGAAACATTTAACCAAAACCATATTTAGTTTTTTAATAATAATAACACAAATGAAAATAAAAAATAGAAGAAAATTTTCATCTAGTTTCTGAAGAAATATTTATAATTTTTACCAATTAACTTGAGTTAATTAAAACTTAATAATAAAAAAATATAAAATATTAATAATAAGCAATAAAGAGAAAAATGAAAAAATTAAAGATGAAACTTATTCAAACTAATGTATTAATAAAAGCTACAATAGTATGTTAATAAGGTCCCACTTTATCTTAAGTGGCCTTAACTACTATGTACTTACATCAAAATATAAATCATAATTAAATATAAATATATATCATAATGTATTGCAGAACACTTCTGGCACTCTTAAGGTGGGATACGGGTAAGGTTGGGGACAGGTTTGGTGATATGGGCAGGTTTAAGAGTGGGTTAAGGTGTAACATTCACATGGGGCGTCAGTTTCAATGATTCCCATTCACTTTGTATGGGTGATGTCAGGCGTTGCCGAACTGCCTTGTGGATCCGTCGGCGCCGCTTCAGTGGCATTGCTCACTGCAGAAGTTGGTACTTGCTTAACTTTTCAAGTGCCGACGGAAGCGTCAGCCAATCAGATCACTGTATGCAAATACCCCAGCTCAGGGAGTGGCCTATTGCTGACTAATTTCATTGGCTGACGCTGCTATAATGATCACGTCAGCCCCAACTTCAGACACTGTCAAGCGTTGACGCTGAAGCCCCGTGTGAATGGGGCTTAAGGGATGTCAACAGTGTAATTAAAGATGTAATTACAGAAATTATTAAAAGATGTAATTACATGCATGTATTTAATCAAGTAAGTACAATGTAAATACATGTATAGTATTTACACAAGAAGTACTTTGTAACAAAATATTAATTTCAGTATAAGTACAAATTAGTTAAGGCCACTTAATATAAAGCGGGACCGTTAATAATATTACCTTTTTTAAATTAGTACACAGTAAGCATTAAAATATAACTTACATTAGACACATGATTATACAAAAATAAAATTCATTTAATAACAAGTAACATAATCCTAAAACACACCTCTGATCAGTCTAAAGTTTGTAAGCATTTTCTTCCGTGAATGTTTCTTACACACTAAACAATTTTTTTTTTATTAATAACATTTAATAACATTAAACACTATCACATCATTCATTTAAATACGATATAAAAAGACTATATAAAAGAAATACCAGGTCAAATATAGTTAACTTAATTAGGCAGCACAGTGGCTCAGTGGTTAAACACTGTCATCTCACAGCATGAAGGTCACTGGTTCGAGTCCAGGCTGAGTCAGTTGGCATTTCTGTGTGGAGTATGGATGTTCTCGCCGTGTTGGCGTGGGTTTCCTCCAGGTGCTCCGGTTTCCCCCACAGTCCAAAGACATGCGCTATAGGTGTATTGGGTAAACAAAATTGGCCTTAGTGAATGTGAGAGTGTATGGGTATTTCCCAGTACTGGATTGCAGCTGGAAGGGCATCCTAAGTAAAAAAAAACATATGCCTGAATAGTTGCCGGTTTATTCTGCTGTGGCAACCTCTGATAAATAAGGGGCTAAGGCGAAGGAAAAGGAATGAATGAATTTAATAATCATTTAAAAAAATAACGCCTGCATTTTATATAGCATTAACCTTTACCAAAATTCATCTTTTATCAATCTCATACTAAACTATTCAGCGAATTAAAGATATATATTTTTTAAATTATTAAGCTCACCAATAAGATAAAGAACACATAAAAAATAATCCCTCATAGTTTCAAAATTAAATTTCCAGATCACAAAGCAAAGGTGGTCTGGGTTCCCACAAAAAACGATGAGCCAAATTCCAGATTACCACTCATATTAGCCACAGGATTCCCATTAAGTGTATAAATGTGACTGTCTGAAATCACCCATAAAGCATTTAATGATATGACCCTTGGTCTTGCTCACCCCACTCATCTCCACCGCCCGTTATACCTGGATCAGTGCCCCGCGTGGCCCTTTCATGAGCTCCACCACACTCCCCCACCTCCCCGAAAGTGTCACCCATCCGCCTAACAAGGGTGAAGGCCATATGTGACTCTCTCATTAACAACTACATGAAAGAGACAAGAAGTACAGAGGGACATCTGGACCCGGCAGAGACAGAGAGAGCATGAGCCAGACACACACAGCACACAGTTTCTACTCTATATGCTACAGTGTAGAGAGTAAAGGCCATTTCCAACATGCACTCCAACTTATAGCTACAAACCTATAGTATAGTGAAAAACGGCCCATAAGGGCATATGGAATGCAAATAAGACAATGCATTGGGTGTTTTCATTATTACATTTATGAATCGTGTCACTGAATTGGTCGAGTGTTGCACTGTAGTAGAATGAAGTAACAATTGTGATTTTGATCGCAGTGAACACACGGATTGGCAAAATGTAACCGGCTCTAAATTATGTTCCAAATGTGGTAATTTAAATATCTGTTTTGTGAATTTGAAATAGGAAATATGAGCGGCACGGGGGCTCGGTGGTTAGCACTATCGCCTCACAGCAAGAAGGTTGCTGGTCCAAGTCCCAGCTGGGCCAGTTGGCATTTCTATGTGGATGCATAGAAATGTGGATGCATTGAATGTCCTCCGGGTGCTCCGGTTTCTCCATAGCCTAAAGACATCACTATAGGTGAATTGGGTAAACAAAATTGGCCATAGTGTATGAGTGTGTGTGTGTGTGTGTGTGTGTGTGTGTGTGTGTGTGTGTGTGTGTGTGTGTGTGTGTGTGTGTGTGTGTGTGTGTATTGGTGTTTCCCAGGACTGGGTTATGGCTGGAAGGGCATCTGCTGTGTAAAACATATGCCAGAATAGTTGGTGGTTCATTCAGCTGTGGTGAGACCTGATAAATAAGGGACTAAGCCGAAGAAAAATAAATGAATGAAATAGGAAATATAGTGGGTAAGGGACTGTCTGTAAAATGTATGCACTGTACTTAAATGATCCTGTGTCTTGATTAGATATGTTGGTCATATGTATTTTCCTAATGACAAATGACATGACATGACATGACATGTTGTTGTCATTATTTTTACTCCAGCTACAGGATGCTTAACTTTAAAGGTACCATTGAAAGAATAGATGTACTTAAATAGAAGTATATACTTACTGTAGGCATAGCTGAATAATAAAAGTTCAGCACATTGGAAAGATTTACCTTGATCCTTGAACACCATCGATTTCTCATCCTCGTGTAAATCCCATGAGTTTAAAATCCAGTGAACATCAGGCCAATTGGAACAAAAGACAGATAAACAATCTGCACAGTTTCAATAATATGCACGCACCATGCAGCGGTGATTAGCCAAATGATTAGCCAAACAATTCTTAGTGATTTTGTCCCTTGTTTTCAAACCTATCTAAGCTTGAATTACAGTATGTATGTGTGACTCTTATTTTGAAAACAGCACAAGGAGCAGGCAGCCATGTATAACTATGAAGCATCTCATGTTTACAGCTTGTCAGAATGCAAAATGCAGGATATATGGATTACACATTTATTTAGTACCACCCCTAAGAGGCCTAAGGTCTGTTTTATTGTATCTTTTGTTAGATTAGCATGTATATTGTGAAATTTGCCACATATGTTTGTAATAAAGTAACAAACACATGTACACTGCGATGTACACTGTTTTTTTGTTTTTTTTTTTTGTTTTTTTTGGTAGTGAAAGGACTGCAATAAATGTCAAAAAAATATATTTTGTTTATGCGGAGGTTGATGTTCTTGCCTCTGTTTTTATATACAATTGAAGTCATAATTATTAGCCCCCCTTTGATTTTTTTTTTTTTTTCTATTTTTAAATATTTCCTAAATGATGTTTAACAGAGCAAGGAAATGTTCACAGTATGTCTGAAAACTTATTTGTTTTATTTCGGCTAGAATAAAAGCAGTTTTAATTTTTTAAAAACCCATTTTGAGGTCAAAATTATTAGCCCCTTTAAGCTATGTTTTTTTTCGATAGTCTAAAGAACAAACCATCGTTATTACAATCACTTACCCTAACCTGCCTAGTTAACCTAGTTAACCTGGATGAATGTCACTTTAAGCTGTATAGAAGTGTCTTGAAAAATATATAGTCAAATATTATTTACTGTCATCATGACACAGATAAAATAAATCAGTTATTAGAAATGAGTTATTAAAACTATTATGTTCAGAAATGTGTTGAAAAAAATCTTCTCTCCATTAAACAGAAATTGGGGGAAAAAATAAACAGGGGGGCTAATAATTCTGACTTCAACTGTATATTAAAACCACAAAATTGAACTCTAAATATATCTCTGCCTCTTTTGTGTTATATTTATAATTTAGCCTATATATATATATATAAAGATATTTCTTGTAGACTTTAAACTTTATAAACTGTAGACATGAACTGTTCAGTTGAAGACAAAATTACTAGCCCTCCAGTGAAATTTTAACTCTTTTTCAAGTGATGTTTAACAGAGCTATGAACGTTTCACAGTATTGTCTGATATATTTTTTCTTCTGGAGAAAGATTTATTTATTTTCATTTTGGTTGACATAAAATAACCTAGCCTAGTTAAGCATTTACATTGCACTTAAAATTGAATAATAGCATCTTGCAAAATAACTAGTAAAATAATATGTTGCATTATCATGGCAAAAACAATAGAAACAGGACTTGCTAAATATTTGAGAGGGGTTTGCAATCTCAGTGCACTGCAATCTGAGCTGCATACAATTCTTTTTAATGAGCTCACCTAACCCCACCCCTCACCAACAATAAAATCTTTTTCGGAAGTAAATCTTGTAAGACTATCTCTTGATTAGTAAGAGTCTCTTTATTTGAAATTGCTATGACAGGACTCAAATTCCACAGGAGGCTATTATCTTCACCTGTAAGTGGTGAAGTACACTCACCGGCTGCTTTATTAGGTACACCTTACTAGTACTGGGTTGAACCCCCTTTTGCCTTCAGAACGGCCTTAATCATTCGTGGCATAGACACTGGATACTGGTAATATTCCTCAGAGATTTTGCTCCATATTGACATGATAGCATCAAGCAGTTGCTGCAGATTTGCGGCTGCACATCCATTATGCAAATATCATTTTCCACCACATCCCAAAGGTGCTCTATTGGATTAATGTCTGGTGACTGTGGAGGCCATTTGAGTACAGCGAACTCATTGTCATGTTCAAGAAACCACTCTGAGATGATTTACCCTTTATGACATGGCACGTTATCCTGCTGGAAGTAGCCATCAGAAGATGACTACACTGTGGTCCTAAAGGCATGGACATGGCACAGCAACAATACTCAGATAGGCTGTGGCATTGACACAATGCTCAGTTGAGCCCATAGTGTGCCAAAATATCCCCCACACCATTACACCACCACCACTAGCCTGGACCGTTGATACAAGGAAGGATGGATCCATGCTTTCATGTTGCTGATGCCAATTTCTGACCCTACCATTCTAAATCAAGACTCATCAGACCAGGCAATGTTTTTCCAATCTTCTATTGCCCCATTTTGGTAAGCCTGTGTGAATTGTAGCCTCAGTTTCCTGTTCTTATCTGACAGGAGTGGCACCCAGTGTGGTCTTCTGCTGATGTAGCCCATCCGCCTCATAGTTCAACATGCGTTGTGCGTTCAGAGATGCTCTTCTGCATACCTCAGTTGTAATGGGTGGTTATTTGAGTTACTGTTGCCTTTCTATCAGCTCCAACCAGTCTGGCCATTCTCCTCTGACCTCTGGCATCAACAAGGCATTTGCCCTCACAGAACTGCCGCTCACTGGATATTTTCTCTTTTTCAGACTATTCTCTGTAAACCCTAGAGATGGTTGTGCGTGAAAATCCAAGTAGATCAGCAGTTTTGAAATACTCAGACCAGCCCGTCTAGCACCAACAACCACACCACATTCAAAGTCACTTAAATCACCTTTCTTTCCCATTCTGATGCTCGGTTTGAACTGCAGCAGGTCATCTTGATCATGTCTACACGCCTAAATGCATTGAGTTGCTGCCATGTGAATGGCTGATTAGAAATTTACGTTAATGTGCAGTTGGACAGGTGTACATAATAAAGTGGCTGTTGAGTGTATATGAATAGTATGAGAAAAACAACACAGCAACAAAGTTAGTGAATTGATGCTATGAACACAGATCTGACTGCTGACTCTTTCATCTCACCCCTGTTGTGTTGCATTCAATAAATCATATACAGTACAGTAAAAACTTGAATTTTAGGTTTTTCAAAGTTTTTTGAAGAAAAACTTGAATTAAAGATTAAACAAAACATATACAAACTAGTGCTGTCAATTGATTTAAAAAATGAACTAATTAATCACACTTTTTTCTGCAATTAATCATCATTAATCGCATTTAAAAGACTGTAACTTCTAACTTTGGCTAATCAAACGTAAAATGAATGTAAACGCAAGACAAAAAAAACTATTTTAAATTCAAAATATAATTGTTTATTAGAATTTTTGTTTAACTTGTATAACAGATTTCTTCATGTAAACAACATACCTGCAATAAACCATCAAGATCCTCAAACTGTTGGCTTGACAGCCAAATATATTACAGAAATAAATACACAGGCATGTAAATGCCATTTGAATTTCAAAAAAATCAATGCCAATAAAGATAAAAAAATGATTTTTATGTTGGATTCTAAGTGGACTGCAGAAAAAATGCCAAAATACAGGCATTGCAAATATGGAAATTGGAAAATTATAATAATAAATTAATGAATTCAAACAATTGCACTCATTGAAAAGTTGAGAACATTAATTATAAAGTAGAAACAATTTTGCTTAGTCATTCAGCCAGTTAAGACAGTCACGTCTGTTGACATTGTCGGGGGACAATGTGGCCCTTTTCTTTTGAATGATGTAAGCTGAGAGTGAGAACAGTCTCTCACAAGCCGAATCACAGAATCAGCGTATGAATTTCGGTAGCCTTCACGTTGTGTCACACCAAAGACTAATTCTTACAGGGACTTTGGTCAAACCATCTCTAAACATTTAATTCTAAACAACTTTGAGGGACACCGTCGGCGTTGTTTAGGCATTTGTTCTTGTTGCTAGGAAACGCGCATGCACGCACACACACACACACACACCACACGCGCGACTCCCTTCAGATTCATCAACAAGCACGATCGCGTTCATCAAATTTGCTTAAACTAAGCGTTCTAAAGTATGGCTATATTGTACAAGCAAGGATTCTGACACCGCAACCTGAAGCAGATTTAAGACGATTTACAGAAGACGATTTACAAAAGTTGTGTTTAAGGGAGGTAACAAGTCAAACTAATGAAACGTTTGAGGACTCATATCATCTCAAGGGCAGAGGAATGAGCTGTCTTTGACAGCATGCGACATCATCTGGCACATTCTGAGTACATTTACATGGACACCAATACTCCGATTTTAATATGATTAAGATAATACTCTAATTAAGAGTCTACCATGTAAACAGTGATTTTTGATTACCTTAAAGGACCATCAAGTCACGAAATCTGGAGGTTATTCTTTCCATTCAGCATGTGGTATCAAATTCCATTAAAACAAAAGCCAAATGATTAAAAATGAAACATACGAAATTACATGAAACTCTGGAGAAACGCTGGATAGTGTGGTAATGCGACGTTAATTGTTTTATACTGAAACTTTCCTTCTAAAAGCGCTTCCTTGGTCTTATCCATATTTCTTTGCATGTTGAACACACGTCAGCCACAACAGGAAATAAAAAAACCTACAACTGCATTAATTTTGTTTAGCGCGTTAAATATTTAAATTTAATCGCATGTGTTAACACACTCATTTTGACAGCACTAATACAAACCTTTAGTTCAGAGAAGTCTGAGGACCAGTTTCTTTCTCATGAAAATCATTCTTAATGCCTGCATGCGCAGTGTAACCCACAGCTGGGTTTTAGGTAATGAAAATGAAAATACTGAAAAAGAAGGAAAAACATACATCATTCTACAATCTCCCCTTCTGATTTGTGTTGTGAAATATTGTGAAGCCCCACTGTGAAGCTTTCTAGCAACATCATAAACCCACCTCAGTGTGACGATAAAGTATCTGCATGCCGCGAGCACTGAAGCCATGCTGTCAGGTGAAAGAGCGTTAAGAGTGTTTAAAAACGTTGAGTGTTTCAGAGAGCACAACAGAAAAGAGGACAGCAGATCCAGCAGATCAGAGGAGCGACACGACAGAGATCTACACCTACAGCCGGCGTGAAGCAGCCCGCTGTGAGCAGTCAGCACTCGCTAGCAGACGTACTGCAGGCCCACTAATAGGACATCACCAGCCGATCATTTCTGCCGCCGAGTGCTGACAGAGGCGTCGTCTGTCTCTCCGACAGCCTCTGCGGTAAATACACACACAAACACTCTGCTCGCTGTCAGCAGAGCAGCTCTGTGAGCTAAATCAATCCCAGGATGCAATGACACTCCTGTCATTTCCCACACCTCCGTTTTCATGAAGACTCACAAGTGCAGCAGAAAACTCCATCGAGGAGCGCAGGCCTCAGTCACTACAGTCACTGCCAGCTGATAGACGAGGCTGTTTAATGTGCCCCTCTCTGAGTGTGAACCAGTAGGGAATGTACCAGGGGCGTTGCTAGACATAAAACTCTACTGGGGCACGCACCCTCTTCCCCCACCCCCCTACTATATATATATATATATATATACATATATATACACACACTTATATATATATATATATATATATATATATATATATATATATATATATATATATATATATATATATATATATATATATATACACATATATATATATACACACACATATATATATATATATATATATATATATATATATATATATATATATATATAGATATATATATATATATATATATATATATATATATATATATATATATATATATATATCTATATATATATATATATATATATATATATTATCATAAATAAAAGTATTATTGTTATTAAACAATTTTTATTCTAAATATTCTTAAATGTAACTGGAAAACAATGTTAGGACACAACTGGAGTGATATGCTACGATCATTTAAGAAATCTTTTGCATAAATATTAAATTCATTTGAATGAAATTCTATAGACAATTCAATCAAATACAAAAAATATGTTTTATTGAATTTTCTGTTGTCTTACACTTGACACATGGCAGAGAATTGGGTTTATTAAGTCTTACCTCCATATCTTAGGAATGATTAGTAAGATCACCATCATATTGTTTAAACTTTAGTTTTGTCGACTAGCAAAACAAAAAAGGCTGTAACGCCAGTTTTACGACTCATGAGCAGCGCATAAGCAGCAAGTAGCCTACTTTTTTGGTGTGCATGTTAACTACCGGGACTCGCACCGGGAGAAGAGCAGTGCATGCGAGAGGCCCAAGCTGTACATTTGTTCAGAGGTCATGTTTCTATGGCTGTGTTTACACTAGTGCATGTTCTTTTTCAAACAGCAATAGAATGAAAATAATCCTCATCCAGACTGCCGTTTCTACTGTGTTTCAGAAAATGATCTCTGTCATCATTATAAAGCTTAACCAAAGACTTTACTTGCAATACCTAAAATGGGGGGGAAGTCCAATACTCAGTATGGCTGCCACAGAAAAGTAAGTTCCACCTTCCATTCAAAATTCCCAATCATCAGTCTTCATAGCTATGCAGTTCATACAGATTAGTTTGTTTTTTATACAGCCAACCATGCCGCTCGGCGACTACAATGCGCCTGCATTGATTTCAACAGTAGAAAACATGTTACAGCACATCACATACAGTATCATTACAGTATCCTCCTACAGTCTTTGGCTCTAGGTTTTGTCTGTCCTTCCTGAGTGTCTAAAAGTAGTCCTTGTGGTACCATTGAAATGGTCATAAAGGCGATTGACGATTGATCGTTCCACATGGGTAGTTGCAAACTGAATATGACAATATGTTTTAAATATAACTAGAAAAGTAAAGTTCGTAGACAAACTTTATGGTGGCTTGAGAAAGCCTAGTCTGAAAGTTTGAAGTAGTTTCAAAAATTAAGTAATTGAAGTAGTTTTTAAGACATTTGAAGCAGTTAGTATAGATAGATAACTACATATAGCTTAGCAGGTTTCTAGTATGGATTGGCTTGTTTATTGCTAGGTGGTTGCTAAGGTGTTCTAAGTGGTTGTTAGGCAGTTGCTAAGGTGTTGCTAGCATGTTCTGAGTGGTTACTAAGGCATTGCTAGGTGGTTGCTAGGGTGTTCCGAGTGGTTGCTAGGTGGTTGCTAACATAAATTACCATGGTTCTAGTATGAATTAACATGTTGTTAGCATGAATTTAGTATGAATTAGCTTGTTGCTAGTATGATTAATATATTGTTAGTATGATTCTAGTATAGATTGGTTTGTTGTTAGTACGTCCAATGTAAAGTCACTGGCAATTTTTTACAATGAAAGTCTATGGGACAGTTGCTTGGGTGGCGACAGTGGTTGCTAGGGTGTGGCTAGTATGTTGAAAGTTCATCAGTGGTTGGCAGATTGGTAGTCTGAGTTAAATAAGCCCAACCTTAAGCACAAAGCATTAAGCACCGTCTGGCACAAAGTTATGAGGTCACAAAATTTGGTCCAATGTTAAGTCAACTTAACTTTTAGAAATTTCTGGGTCAGTTTTTGGAAAACCGTAATTCGGATCAGTTGGAAAAGATATAGCAACCCGACCAGTTTGGAGGTTTGGTTTTAGTTTGGTGGTTGTAGTATGAATGTTCTAGGAGGAGATGCATATAGAAATTAGTCTCAGAAGAAGAAGAAAGAGAATATTACGTTTATGTAGTATAACAGTACGTTGGCTTTCTCGAGCCACCATAATTAGGACTTATGCAACAACAATAATGACGCAGGTCACTTCAGATTTTGTTGCTGACTTGAAATATGTAAGGTAATTATGAGTTCAGTGAGCAGTTTTCAAGATTTCAGGATTCTCCCATTCATATAGATAGGTACTTTGCTCTTGGATGAACCTCCCGGAGGCATTTCAAATATAGCCGCTGAGTGAACAGACTTTCCTATAAAAGTAACTTTTGCATACAGTAACATATGAAATATGACCATTCACAATCACCAGGCATAAGCATATGTTTCCGCTATCTGTACTTGAAGTTTACTGGTGGCAAAATGGTAATATGAGAGTGGCTTGGCGAATCAGGGAATGATACCAATCTAGAAGATCAAACATACCCCTTTTCCACCAAGGCAGTTCAAGGGCTAGTTCCAAATTGGTTATTTGCCTTTGGACACCCAAAGCACAGTTCTGAACCAGAAAAGTGTTTGTTTTTTCAAGAAGCACCAATACATTTCTGAGTTAAGTAAGAATAGCTTGTGTCAGGGGCTGAGGTGGAGTTACTGTGACCAAAGAGATAAACAGAAGCTGTTTTGAAACAGCCTATTTAAAATAGCGGAACAAAATGCTGAACTTTATCTTTTCTCCATCTATACAAACTATGATGTTCCTCATGAACACATTAGATTGACTGTGTTTTGATCCCAATGAAGGTTCACTAAATTATTAGGATTAATACCAATGAGTTGTTGCTGCATTATGCAACGACATAAGACCTGGCTCTGTGGTGACTCTTTAGCAGGTGGAAAAGCAAAGCAGTTCTTAGAGGGCTCACCAGATGAACCAGCTCTGAACCGGCAATATCACTGGCTCCAAACAAGTAACTGTATGGTATGTGAAATTTTTCCTGTCTTTTTCCTAAATACTAAAGACAATTAGTTGCACAACTAAGTCTCTGTGGAGATTGTAAGTGCTGGGGTGAAGGACAGAGGTGAAGCAGAGTTTTATTTAATGCAGTCAAACTCCTCCAGACCTCTCTGAACCTTCAGTTTCTTCATCTGTGAACACTACATATCGTTTTTCCATTAGCTCTCTGCAGGAAGACTGAGGGAGGTTAGAGACGCTCCATCATGGCCGAGGGCATCCAGGACCCCCTGGTCTGGTTAAGAGCCCTCCTTCCTGAGCTCCTGTCAGGCAGAACAGCTGGGGCTCAACACTCTCCGACCTCCAGCTCTTAATGGCAGACCACCTTCCTCTCTACAAACCCCTCCAATACACCTCACTTGAGCAGAGACAGTTTACTTCAGCAGCTTCACCTCTACAACTGACTCAGTACTCACATGACATTATCCGTTAAACATTACATCTTTGTTAAAGAGGACTGATAATGTCTCTTTTACAAGATAATATAAGTCTCAGGTGTCTCCAGAATGTGTCTGTGAAGTTTTAGTTTAAAAAAAAAACATGGATTGTTTGTCACATTGCATTTCTAAAACTGCCAGCAGGTAAAATGTACCCATGCAAATGACTGGACTGCTTTGATATTTGACTGGACCATAGAAAGGTAGCTTTCAGATGGTGTATGTTGCAAGACTTTTAAAGGGCACCAATTATACCCCTTTTTCAAGATTTATTATAAGTCTTTTGTGTCTGCAGAATGTGTCTGTAAAGTTTCATCTCAAAACATCCATCAGATTATTTATTAAAACTTTCAGAATATTGAAAATTTCTGCTCTGAACACCTTGTAGCTGTTTTTGTTGCCTGTGCCTTTGATTCAAATGAACTAGTTCTCTTCACACACCATTCCCATGTGCCTCCATCTCCTGCTGCTTTAGATAAACAGCACAGTGACAGACATGAAGGAAGCAGATCTCCAGTAGCGTTTGTCAAAAATACTACAGTAAGAACTTTCCCAATGATTATTTGATGTATTTGTTGTGGAGTTAATTCAAGCCTTTCTGCAACGATGAGTCACACACAATGTTGTTACAAAGTTCATGCACACACTCACACACACAGTGGACACACACACACAGCGCACTCATTTAGCACTGTTTTTGCACTGCAAATGTGACAGGAGACATGTTAATATCCACTGCGGTATGGATATCCGTCATGTTAATGTACAAAATAAACCTGATTTAACGTCCACAAGCCAGGATTGAAGTATCTTCTTCTATAATTGTACTGATATACAGCTGTGGTGATGAAATTTACTATCTTTAACTTATTTTATTACAAACATGCACTGTTTATAAAAACATTTTAAACTTGTGAAATTCATTCTTAATCACATTTGATAATGGTTGATGATCACAGCGAGATGAACAGATCTTTTAATCCCAGTTGCTATGCACTTGTCCTGTCGTTACTACAGCGACATGTTAATACGCAGCTTTTGAAAATACTGTCCATTGGGTTTAGTGAAAGGGGTGGGTGGGTCAATCTGTGCTTTTGAAAACACTATTGGTTGGGTTTAGGGAAGGAGGAGGGTCCATTGACAGCAGCCTCTGTTGGATTTACACACGAGAAGAGCAGACACAAAGGGTACTCGTGAGAGAATTTTGAGATCTAAAAAAACAGACAGAGCGGCTTGTGTTGGATTCGTGAAAACAAAAACTGCAAGTACCTCCTGGGACATATTTGTCACTCTCCAGAAATGTATATAGGAGTACATTTTTTAGAATGAGCCTGGGTTGGTTATTAAATTAATAGTGTTAATAGCTTAGTAAGAATACATATATTTATTGAGTGCAGCTTTTTAATGTTTTAGAACTGAGATGTTTGCAATTCATTCAGGGGATGAGCTAAACTAATAAAAGTCAGTCGTGGAGTGTGGATCGAAAATGTCATTTGCATTCTCTAAAACACTTATAGGATTTATGGAAAATATTAATTAAAATGAATGGGTGCATTGTAGACACACATTTATGTTCAAATCCCATGTAGAAAGGAATTCTGCATAATGAGTCCCCTTTTAGAGAGTGTACAGCACATGATCCTTCATTTCTCAGTGGTTTGCTTTTTAGTCAAAATATTTTTATTCATGCTCATATTCCCTTGAGGGCGTTTTGGTTTGACCTGTTCTCAAGAATTATTGGACACAGGCTGTATAATAAATCTCACCACAAAGTACACACAATATTTAGAGTTTTGGCTTGTCTGAACAAACTATCAAAGTAACATACATACACTATTTTTTATTTACAATTGAATTGTTCTGTATATGACACAATGATAAAGGCAGAGCAGAAATAAGACATGCCCTGATAGCTCCGCCTGAAAAGCATTCCATGTGACCATTTTGTGAGGGGAGAGAAGGTTTGTATTTCACAGAATAATGAAGTACACAGATACATTGTTTATAACAACTACTACAATATACATATCAAAATAAGAATAAAGAAATACATTTTGATTTCATTATGACTTTAAACTAGAATGATATTCAGCTAATGCATAATTTACAGTAAACTGAATCCATTTTTAATGTAAAATAATGAAAAATGCAAATGCAAAAATCCATATGCAATGCAACCTTTGATTCTGTTATTAATTGTTGTTTAACCTGTTGTTAAACTATTTAAACCAATTGCAGAGTTGACAGCAACAGAGTTGACATTTTCCACCATTTCGTGCATAGTAACATGATATATCTATCGTTTGATTGTTATTCCTTTTGATAATAGAGATAATGTAATCGATGAGAACGTACGGATATTATATATATAATTATAGAATATTATATATATATATAAATAAATATATATATATATATATATATATATATATATATATATATATATATATATATATATATATATATATAAAACATAAAGACATATTATTACTATTGGGCGACATGGTGGCTCAGTGGTTAGCACTGTCGCCTCACAGCAAGAAGGTCACTGGTTCGAGTCCCAGCTGGGTCAGTAGGCATTTTTGTGTAGAGTTTGCATGTTCTCCCCATATTCGTGTGGGTTTCCTGCAGGTGCTCTAGTTTCCCCCACAGTCCAAAGACAAGCGGTATAGGTGTATTGAATAAACTAAACTGGCCGTAGTTTATGTGTGTATGGGTGTTTCCCAGTACTGGGTTGCAGCTGGAAGGGCATCCATTGTGTAAAACATATGCTGGATAAGTTGGTGGTTCATTCCACTGTGGTAACCCCTGATGAATAAAGGTACTTAGCTGAAGGAAAATGAATATATGAATGAATGAATGAATGAATTATTCAACACAGGCTCATTCTGAAAATGTAGTCCCCGTGGACGTTTCTGGAAACCGCGAATTATGTAGCCGGAGGTACGTATGGCTGCATTTCTTTTTTAAGCGAACGCTACGGGGCGGTATAACGCCGTTCCTTTTCGCGCTTACCGGCTGACCACTTACCTCCATGTGGAGGGCTTTCCCGCTGCAACCAGTTTGTCGAGTTAGCTCGTTGTGTACATTGGTGGGCTTGAGATGAAGAGGAGTTGACCACTATGACGAAGACGAAATCCAGAAATCAGGTAAGACAAAAACAGAATCCTAAAAATAAAGTGAACAAGTTCATAACAGGGTAAGAATGTGGTAAAATTCTAGAACGTGGTAAAAAACGTGGACTTTTCTTTTTCTGGACGGCTTTTGTAAATTGTTGGTTGGGTTAAGGGAAGTAAGCGAATGGGTGGGTCAATCAGTAGAAATGGTTTGGTTTAGGGAAGGAAGAGGGTGGGTTAGTCGATTGGCCAGTCGCACAGTCAATCATTCATTCAGGCAACCAGACAGACGGTCTTTCAACAGCGGCCTCTGGTGGGTTTACACCAGAACAGTGTGGCTGCACTCACGAGAGACATTCGAGATACGAAAAAGCGCACACAGCGGTCTCTCGTGGATTCGCAAAAATAAAAACGTACAAAAATACGTACCTCCCAGAACGTCTTCAGAAACATCCACGGGACTACGTTCTCAGAATGAGCCTGGGTTGGAATTATTACTATTATTATTACAGAAATAAAAAACTATTTAAAAAAAAATGTTTCTTGCAATTGTTCACATAACTTAGTAAATAAAATATGAAAATAAGACAGAACAATTTACTAAATAATTAAAGCTGAATGCATGATTTAAAACTGTAAATGTAAAAACTGTCAAAAATTGGTTTATTTATTATATCTTCAAGCTAATATTTTCTATTTTTTCAAGACAAAATGACCACAAATCAAAACTGTATCAAGTTTAACTTTGTTTATTCATTTCTGAAAGATAACACAAGAATATACTTTAAAAAAAATCTGTAAAATTTACAGTAAAAATGGCAGCTGTGGTTGCCGGAATTTAACTATTAAAAATATGATACACTCTCAGAAATAAAGGTACGAGAGCTTCACTGGGGTGGTATATTTCCAAAGAGTACACATTTGTATTTAAAGGGTCCATATTGGTACCTCAAAAGTATATATTAGTACCTAAAACATTTAAGAGGTATAATTTTGTACTTTTTAGGTACTAATATGTACCCTTGAGGTATTAATATGGACCTTTTAGGTACAAATGTGTACCTTTTAAAAAGGTACCACCCCATTGACAGCTTTTGTACCTTTATTTCTGAGAGTGTAGGAATGTGAAAGAATTTTCATTTTTGTCATACACCATTGTTTTAAAGTACTAACATCTACACAACGTAATTTTTTTAGACAGACAAAAACACAACCATAAGCAGGGCTGGCTGAAAAAGCCAAAGCTCATCCCAAACAACTTTCCTACAAGCAGAGAAACATAATAATATATAGGCCTAGATGGTGCTCAGTGTCATTGACACAACTACTAAACACAATCATAACACACATGAAGTTAAAGTAATGCAATGTACATTATTTATCAACATTAGATGTACCCTAAATCCTCAAAACAGCCGTGTCAACAAAAAAGCATAAAAAGTGAAGTGTCGTGCAGGGAATTCTGGGAAAGTGAATTCACGATGATTCACTGTATACAGTATATTAAGGAAAATAACAGTTAAACAGGTTACAGATTTTTATAGTAGGATAGTATTTTTACAGTTTTTTACCATCGAAATCACAGACATTTTTTGGTATGCTAAGAACCTATAGCATGTCCTTCAGTCAATGTAATCTTCATATTCTCTCACACTGCTTTTTATTTTTCAAGCAGAGACAGCATGTGAGCTGCTCATCTCAGTCTGTGTGTGTGTTGGTGGAGAGAGTCCCTTGCACAGGTAAATTATAACTCTCCCAGAGACAGAACTCGTTAGCCGGCCTGTCAATCAAAATGAGGCGCGTTGGGGAGGCAATCACGGCGTCGCCAGCAAAGAGGTCACCTATGAAGACATTCATTTTCAATTCATCCATCAGATCAGCACTGAAATCAATTTAGCGCACATCGGAGACATCGGCCTGCCCCCACTGCGAAACACAGCACAAACCTCGGGGAATTCAAACTCTTCGGACACACCGCACATCTGATTACCAAACACCCAAACGCCATTAAAACACGCTCATCTGCCACTAAATCGCAATCTAACATTAAACATAGGCTCAGAACTAAGTAAATCTACGGCTGATTATAATTATTATTTTTCACAATAGATAACTCTTCATGGATTGGGCAGTGAACAAACTGTATGGATATAGTCCCTTTCTATGGCAAGCTGTTTTAACATTTCATCCTGCTAGCACAAAATATTTATACTAATACTAAATTGGTTTTTGTTGATTTTAGAAATTTGTGTATTTCCATTAAGTATACTAGCTACACTGAAAAATTATATACTTTGAGCCAACCTATAAAAAATACTGTAATTTGCTACAGCTAAAAAAAATTGTCTTTCTCAAAGAATATTTTATTTTCGTCAGGATGGCCAACGATCTAGCCCTTTCAGATTCCTGGAAAACACTCACTACCACCCAAACTACAATTCTGCCACCAAACTGCATTACATTTCCCATCAGACACCTCACTCACACACCAGTTTCAGATCGCTTCTGATTACTTGCACACAGCTATAGCCCATGAAGGCTGACTATATGGACTATATATAGGTAAAGTCTAGATCGGATACGTGGCCAGCCGGAAGTGCAATATGTACAGCAATATAGAAGTATTTTTTTTGACACTGTATAACAATTATTAATATTTTTACATAACTGTGACGGTTGGGTTTAGGGTTGGGGTGGGGGTAGGCGTTAAAAATACAATTTATTGGTAATTTAATAGATAGCATAAATAACACTCGGTACAACACTACAGGCGCCAACTACTTAAAAATTTCACTGTGTGTGTGTTTTCTGGAAAGTCTTTCACTGGCACTTACAGCAGAAGCCCCTATTTCTCTGCGATTGAGGGAATGAAAGTGAACTCCATCTCTCTCTCTCTCTCTCACTGTGGCCCAATTCACCTGCTGGCGTGACTCTTCCTCCCCTCTCTTTTCCTCTCAGCTGTATGCATTCCCGCAGCTGTACCTGTGCATTGTCACGGGACCCGACCAGATTTCATGCGGCGCGGGAATAAATTTCTAAATAAAAGCGCGGGAGCGGTCAGTAACTCTGGGGTAATTTTAACAGGACTGGGCGGTCTCACAATATCGCTCCCGAGCCAGTGTGTGTGTTTGTTTGTTGCTGTCTATATTTGTGTATGTGTGTGAATGAGAGACAGTGTGGTGCTGTGTGTCCATGTGTGTGTTTATACAGACAGCTTGTTATAGCCACCCCCCAAAATACCACACTGTATGGAAAGCATCGTCAGTGCACCGTGATGCACCGAAATATCAAATTGAACCGAATCGATGGCATGATAATTGTAACCGAACCGTGAGACCAGTATAGGTTCACACCTCTAGTTTGGGATTTGGGTGGGGTTAGATGTTAATAAAATGTGTGTGAATGAGAGCCTTGCTGTGATCAAGACAGCAAGTCTTTGTGATGTATCAAGAGCCACGGTAATCAGGATAATATCAGCATACCACCAAAAAGGACAACCCACATTCGCGTGGGTTTCCTCCGGGTGCTCTGGTTTCCCCCACAGTCCAAACATATGCGGTACAGGTGAATTGGGTAGGCTAAATTGTCGGTAGTGTATGTGTGTGTGAATGAGTGTGTATGTCTTTCCCAGTGATGGGTTGCGGCTGGAAGGGCATCTGCTGCGTAAAACATATGCTGGATAAGTTGGCGGTTCATTCCGCTGTGGAAACCCCAGATTATTAAAGGGACTAAGCCGAAAGGAGAATAAATGAACAAATTTTTATTGTCACTAATGAAATAAGTACTAGTATAAAATAATTAGGTAACAGTATTGATTAAATATGTAATAATATTTCATAAAAAGTACTAGTTTTCCCAGTGTTCAGCTGCGGCTGGAAGGGTATTCGCTGCGTAAAACATATGATGGATAAGTTGGTGGTTCATTCCACTGTGGCAACCCCTGATTAATAAGGGACTAAGCTGAAAAGAAAATGAAATGAATGAAAAAGTACTTGTATAAAGTATTAGTAATAAGTTATAGTGTACTGGTGTATAATGAATTGAAGAACTTGTACATAATGAATTAATACTGGTAAATAAGTACTAATTTCTATTTAATAAGTATTATTGCCTGATAAATTCCAATTAGTTTATAATGAATAAGTGCAATACATTCAAGTACTTAATGGAAAAATAAACTATAGTATCTACTAGCATGAAAATAAATGCAAGTGGTTTATAGCTTAAATTTAAAAACGGCTTGCCATGTGCTCTCTCTCTCTCTCGGCTGAGATTCTGGCACATTCTCATTGAGATGCAGCGGGTGACATGGAGGCCACAGGGAGATTCGATCAGCGGCGTGCGTATTAAATTAGTTGTCTGCGTTCTGCATATGTCAGCACAGTAGTTCATTAATGGTGTTTGTTTTTGAAAACCTGAAGAAATATGATAAAAAGGCAAGATAAAGGAGAGGATGAATGAGGAGTGAGGGAGCGTGGCGAGGGGATACAGCTGAGTCATCAGAGCACCAAGGACACCACACTGGAGCGGGCTTTGAATTCATAACAATACTTATTAATAATAAACACATTCTTTGGGTTTTTATTAAACAGATTCATTGGTTCAACTGGAAAAAAATTGGTAAATCAAATAAACGTAAAGTATGTTTAAGACCTTGCTTTGAATGACTTTAGCACATCTGTTGCAACAGGACATCCCTAGTCTCTCACAGGACATCACTAGTTGCTCACAAACATCACTAGTCTCTCACAGGACCTCACTGGTCTCTCACAAACATCACTAGTCTCTCACAAACATCACTAGTCTCTCACAGGACTTCATTAGTCTCTCACAAGACTTCACTAGTCTCCCACCAACATCATTAGTCTCTCATAGGACATCACTAGTCACTCACAAACATCACTAGTTTCTCAAAATATCACTAGTTTCTCACAAACATCACTTGTTTCTCACAGGAAATTTTGTCTCTCACAGGACATCACTAGTCTTTCACAAACATCCCTAGTCTCTCACAGGACTTCACTAGTCTCTCACAAACATCACTAGTCTTTCACAGGATTTCACTCGTCACTCTCAAACATCACTAGTTTCTCAAAATATTAAGTCTCTCACAAAGATCCCTAGTTTCTCACAGGACATTGCTAGTCTTTCGCAGGACATAACTAGTCTCTCACAAACATCACTAGTCTCTCACAAACATCACTAGTCTCTCACAGGACTTCACTAGTCTCTCACAAACATCACTAGTCTCTCACAAACATCACTAGTCTCTCACATGACATCGCTAGTCTCTCACAAATATCACTAGTCTCTCACATGACATCACTAGTCTTTCACAAACATCACTAGTCTCTCACATGACATCACTAGTCTCTCACAAACATTACTAGTCTCTCACAAACATCAATCCCCTCTCACATGACATCACTAGCCTCTCACAGGACTTCACTAGTCTCTCACAATTATCACAAGTCTCTCACAAACATGACATTACTAGTCTCTTTTAGGACATCACTGGTCTCTCAAAAGCATCCCTTGTTTCCCATAGATATCACTTGTCTCATCTCATTTCATCTTTTTTTTTACTTTTTTTATTGATTTGAAACAAAAAAAAAATGTTTAGCTTTTTTTTGCATTTAATTTGCCTTCATGAAGCCATTATTTGAATACACATTATTGAATCAATACACATTATACGCATGTGCAGACACCTAAAGTTCTTAAGTTCTTGTCTTCTCTACTTTCTCTCCACAGAACAGATGCCATTCACCCCCCACGTTGGTGCTGCCAGCAGACAGTATGTGTGAGGAGAGGTCTGCAGGCCATGACAGGGTGCAGAGGGGCACAGATGCACATCACGCTGCTATAGCATCTCTCAATCCTACCTCCTTCCAGCTCTCTCCCTCTCTCTCAGCTCCATCCAGATAAGCTCCCACACTCCTCTTTGAACAATACAACACCTGAGATTCAATTAGACCAGGTTAACAGTAGCAGCGAGGGAGCCTCATTAGCAGACCTCTGTGTTTTGTGTGGACAGGTAACAAGTTATCTAGCATCTGATCTTGAAAGCGACTGCAGGATATCTGTTCTCACAGCCAGATTTGCATAATTAGAGAATTACTCAATCTTAGGTGAGTAAATCTGATTGTATCTCAGCATGAGTAACAGACATTTCTAACTAGATGCAAGACCATCACCTTAAACCTAACATTACCAACACTGTAAAAAGCAATTAGTTGACTTTACTTATAAAAGAATAATATTTTAGAACTAAGAATCATATAATTCTTAAGTAAATGTAATGTTCTTAAGTAAGAGCATAGTCAACTTAAGCCTAGTTCACACTACAGGACTTTTAAGAATCAGCAGATCAAGTTGATGTTCAGACTACATGATTGTGTCTTTAATTCTTGTGGTTTTCACACTATGTGACAGTATGTGAATGGGCCGCAGGAGGATGTCACACACCACACGATATTACAACAATTCTGTCACCCAACATCTCTGTCCAGCCCCCAAACCAAGCTGATGTTTGTTTGAAATCCGCGTCTATCAGCTGATACGTCAGCGGATTGATAGATGCTGGTTTCATATCCTCTTGTGTTTATGTAAACATGGTGATCATCAATATGTATGCCCCAGGCTGCTTTTGATAAGCCACGTTTCCTAGTGAGACACCAATGAACATTTTCTTCGCTCAGTTATTTTAAAGTTTATATTAAACTTACTATGTATGTGGGACTCTCATTTTGTATACATATATATACAGTATATGCTCTTAATACTTCTATTGCTCTCATAAGTAAGTTGCTTTGGATAAAATCGTGTCCAAAATGATTACATGTAAATGTAAATCAACCATCCGTCACATTACTCCAACCACAGCTATATGTCTTGCAGCGAATAATGCTCCATCTGAGAGCTGAAGTCCAGTCTCAGGAGAGAGAGAGAGAGAGGGAGAGAAGCTCTTCTGAAGCGGCTCTAGAGGAATAGAGGAGAATCAGCCACACTGACAGTGTATTATTAAAATGCATGTGTCGCTGGGGCATTCAGCTAAACGCCACAACTAAACCCCTGCTGAGAGCGGCTCCAATAACGCCAGCTCAATGTTGATTTAACACTCATCTCCGGGAAGCGCTGGACTAATACAATGATGATTTCAGAGACCGGAGCTTTACAGTAGGAAGAAGAGGAAACCGGACGTCTGCCAGATGACTGACGGGGCAGAAATAAAAGAAGGTTTATTTTTCACAATCAGTTGAAGAACACCAAGCAGGTCTACAGTATATATGACGCTGAGGAAACTGCCTTTCATATCAAAAACAGTTTAATTACGGTATTAGAATAATTATTTGGAGGAATAATAATTAGCATGCAAAATAAAGGTGTCCTTGCTATTCATTTAGCGACTAACAAGTATTAATTAATTATATGTAGGCAATACTATATGGTTAGGGTTAGAATAGGGGTTAGTTTTAGGGTTAATTGGATGTAATTATGCATAATTAGTAGTAATTATTATAATAAGTATAAAGAACACGTGCAGCAAGTCACCTTAGAAAAATTGGTTACTAAAACAAATATAACACAAATAACAGTTTAATAAAAGCAAACGCAAAAAAAAACATTGGATTTTTTTTTTCTAAATGTATGTAATTTGTAATAATTGTTCAAAAAAACTTGCTAAATGACTAAATGTAAACACTCAAAAGCAGCCAACACAGTCCCTACAATTAATGCATACATAAAAATTATATATCTTACTGCCTAAAAGATTTGATGACTCAAATGAAATTATAGTCATCTCAACTTGCATCAATCAAACTTACTAAAAAATGTTAAGTTTTTATTAACATTTTTGTTGTTGTTGTTGTTGTTGTTTGTAAAAATAAGTTAACAAAAATAAAAAAACATTTGTTGTGATGAGTTTTTGTCATTTATATATATATATATATATATATATATATATATATATATATATATATATATATATACTGTATATATATTTAAATCCCAGTTGTCTTAACTTTTTCAGCTGAATCAAAATAACCTTAAGAGTGCTTTGAACTTATATTATGTTAAACTGACTTAAAACAGCTTGTGTAGCTAATAAAATTAAGTTAAAACACAATTAACTTAGTGTAATAAGTTGCAATGAATTAAAAACATGTACTATAGTAACTGTTGGGTCAAATGTATTGATTTCGGCTGTAGAAAAGCAAACGCATAAAACATAAAGATATAATTGTGTGAGCACATGCTTGTGCACTGCTTACAACAGCTGATATATTATAATAATTTTAAATATATATTTAAATAATAATAAATAAATAAAATAAAGTGATTGGCTTCTGGAAGTAATAAACAACGAGTGAAAATATTACACAGACTAGCAAAAAATATCTATAAAATACAGGCATATTAAATAAAACTAGTCTAATGTAATAGAAGAATAATACAATGTACAAATATATATATATATATATATATAAATAATTGGGTGGACACTTGTCCCTATATTATAAACAACACAATACTAAATTAAGCAATGAATTAATTAATTGATTTATGACAGTAAAAAAATAAGAACAAGACTCATATTTATAGCTGCAGGCATATTAAAAGTTATATTTAAGTATAACAACTGGAATTAAGGGAGTATATTACAGTAAATATAAAGGGACAGCTATGAGAAAAATTAAAACATTGTAAAAAAAACTTATAAAGTATAAACTGATGATGAACATGTTTAAATAAAAACCTACATTTAATTTAAGCAAATTAATTTCATAGAATATATTAATTAAAATTATATATAGTATATATACATTTATAATAGATGTAATACAGTTAATAATTAACACAACAATTTATAGGGAATTATTATATATGCATAATAAAATAACTTACAACTTAATGTAATTAGGGCTAAGCTAAAGTAAAGGATAAACTAAAACACATCATGTGGTTGATTGATGATGTTCATATTTTTATAAATATCCAAATAAACAAACAAACAAACAAAAAAAACAGATAAACAAATAGCGTGTGTATTTAAATTGCATACCATCATTAATATATACAAAATTCTTAAATAAAAAAATATTAAAACTACAAATCTGTAAAATGGATTAATCAATTGCATTTCTTAATGTTCAAATAAGTCAATGAATAAACGAAATAATGGTCTAATTAATGCATTGGGGTCTTTTTGTTAACCACTAAACTAATGTTAACAAATGGAGCTGTATTGTAAGGTGTAACACACTTTGAGAAGCAAATCAATTATCATCTAAAATATATAAATTCATTATATAAAACTTATCATCCCCTCTCTCTGTTTTGTACATCCACACTTTCCTTGAATGTATATGATGTCAATAAAAAAGTGTACAGTTGAACCTATTATTAAAAGTGACAAAATGAACGTGTGCACTTCATCATCAAGGTGTCTGTGGGAACACTTTTACACCAGACACTGTGAAAAAAAAGAAAAAAGATTCATTTAATCTAGAATAAGAAGCTCAACCAGTGTTCAAAACTCAAATAGACACACGAAAGACCTTGTGTACACACTGTAACGCCATCTAGTGGTTCAGAGTTTAAAAAAAAAACAGCTCAAAAAGAGGAAGAGAGAGAGAAAAAAGGAAAAAAGTCATTGTGCTATACGATAAAATGGAACGTTATATCTCAGGACATCTTAAACCTCGTACTTACCAAATTTATTTTAAACATCGAAATGGAAGCATCAATTTAAAAGTATATTTAAAAAATATTGTTCACCATAAAACAACAACACATATCTGCAAAACATAAACTGGCAATCTTTCCAGAGTTTTCTAGTTCACTGCTTTAACAAATATACAATATTTCTACAGAAGGACTAAATGAAAACATTTTATTGCAAATGAAACAAACTTAATGAACTTGAACCCACAATATTTCCAACTCAAGCCACCCCAATTTTTAATATAGAGTATTTAACTTCTTATTACACATGTTGAAGAGTGTAAAAGACGTGATTGAAGTCATTTTACTTGATTACTGTACTTAAGTATTATTTTGAGGCATTTGTACTTTACTGAGTTACTATTCAAACTAATTACATGTAATTTTACATAAATACATAAAGAAGGAAAAGTACTTTTTCTAGTATTTTCTCCTTACAATTTTATTTAAACTAATAAAGTACTACACTCTAAAAGAAATGCTGGGTTGTTTTAACCCACTGCTGGATGTCCCTTAAATTTAATTTTAAAAAGTTAACCCAATGTTGTGTTTGTCGATATTTGACTTTGTATTTTTTTTTGGAGTGCAGTTGCATTTATATTACTTTTTTTTTCTTAGATCTTATTCACATGAAATATTGACAAACAAAGCAGTTTGGATAAGAAAAAATACAAATGCTATTTGAAATTTTTTTTTTTTTTTTTAATTGACCCAAATTAGTGTTTTTTTGCTAACATTGGCACAAAATAAGCCATAATCATTAAAGTGTATACTTGAGTAAACATAAAAAAGTACAGGTAAAACTTAATCTGAAGGATTAAAAATGTTAAAAGTAGACATGCGAAAATAAAAACGAGATAGGAAAGGATTCACTCTTAAAAATGCTGGTTTGTACTAATACAATGTTGGGTCAAAGACTGACAAACAAATCAAACCCAGACAATCAAATACATGCTTAACATGTAAGACACCATTTAAGAAATGCTGGGATGCATTAATTCAATGTTGGTTTAAAAAAGTCATTTAAATTTTATGTAAAACAATTAACCCAACATTAGGTGTGTCCTTCTTTGACCCAACAATTGGTTAAAACAACCCAGCATTTTTAGACTGAAGGGTTTCCTCTCTTTATTTTCATTTTTGCAAGACTACGTTTTTTTTTTAATACTGATTCGATTTCAAAGTTTTACTTTTTTATCTTCTCAAATAGCTTATACATTTAAAAAATGCTGAGTTGTTTCATCCCAATGTTGGATCAAATATGGAGAAAAGGAATTTAATTTGAATGTAAAAAAAAAAAAAATCAACCCAAAGTTGTGTTTGTCCAATGCAACCAATTGTTTTTAGAGTGAATGATTTTCTCTTTCTCTCACATTTATTTATTTATTTATTTATTTATTTATTTATTTATTTATTTATTTATTTATTTATTTATTTATTTATGTATTTATTTATTTATTTATTTATTTATTTATTTATTTATTAAATTACATTTTAAATCTGTACTGTAAATCTGTAAAAGGCTTGGTTGCCTTTTGGGTAAAATATTGACAAACCCAATGTTGAGTTAATTAAATTTGAATGCCATTTTTAACCCAACATATCTGACACTATGTTGGGTTAAAACAACAAAACATTTTATACTTGTACTTTATACTTGTACTTGTGAAATTTCCATTCTATACTTTAAACATTTAAGTATCATTTGTTTAGTATTTTTATACCCCTGTGGGCCTTCCATGATCAGATCAATATAAATCAGTAAAATGCTGGTGTACTGTAGGACCTGATGTACCATCAACATTCTTCTATGTAGGAAAGACCGTCTCATTAGCTTTAAAGGACAAGTTGAGCTCCAGCAAGAAGGAGGGATCTTTTGCATTTGTTTTGCACTGCTTCAAGGCATATGGGGTGTTGTACGGGGTGCGAGGCAGATTTTGCATGCAGATATTTTAAATGCAATTGTCTTCTTCGCACGGGCAAGCGAGGGGCTCTTTGGAAATTGACTTTTTGATTATTCATTTAGTGCGATAATTAAATAGTCCTTGCCCTGGGAGCGAAGAACAAGTGAACCATGGCGAGGATATCTAACAGGGCTTGACGGATCCTTTAAATAATGTTTATTTATCTACACTAATATTTCGCTGCCTAAACAAGGCTCAGTGCTGCTCCGTGACCCGTGGCTTTCATATCAGAACTTCAGGATTCAGCTCATTTTGAAGAGGTTTTGGAGGAGTGAAAAGTTTAGATGAAGTCACTTAAACTTCTTTTGAAGCAATACACACACACATACACACACACACATATGATTTTAGGTGTGGCTGACTTTTTTCTTTAGAATGAAAGATGATTTTTAGATGAAATCTTTGGTCATTGATGCAAGTCAACAGCTAACAATGACTTTGAAAGTTTAAAAAAGCAATTATACAGGTTAAAATAATACATGATACATCTTGATACATTGAGGTCTCATGACACGATCAGAGATACACAGTCAGTGTGCTCAAAAAACTAAACTCTATTTTCAACAATACTTACTTTTAATCAACATAAATGCAGGAACATATGTTGTTAATATTCTTTTAGCACGATTAGCTTGTTGCTAGAATGTTTAGCATGTTACAACTTGTAGCTAGCAAGTTTTCAGATAGAGTAGCATGTTATTAGCATGAGCATCTTGTTACTGTCTTGTTGTTAGCATGATTATCTTATGTTACAACATGTAGGCCTATCTAGCATTTTTGTAAATTGATTAGAATTAGCATTTTGTTAGCATAATTATCATGTTACTGTGTTGTTGCTAGCATAATTAAGTTATAATATATATCTAGCATTTAGCATTTTTAGCAAGATTAGCATGTTAATAGCATGTTGCTAGCATACGTAGCATGTTGCGTACTGAAAAAAATAAGTAAACTTTACTAAATTTTATTCATTTACGTTTTTTGCATTCAGATTTGTTAATTAAATTACATTATAGAGTTACGTGAAAGGTCTATTTGTTTATGTAAAAGTATCTTTGTTGAGTAATTCTTACTTTGTGGTAATGCTTGAACATGTTAAACAACATTTTCAATTTTTACTACAAGGCACTCCATTAAACCTTTATTTACTACTGTACAGTAAAGTAGATGTATTGTTAAAATATATAGCATACAACAACAGATTTAATGAGGTACCAAACTCAATGCAGAGAGAGACCACAACGCATTACACAACAACGAAAACAATAAATGCTTTTTTTTTTGGCATGACTGTGTAATTCTGAGCAGAAAATTAATTCCAGATGTCACAAAACAGCAAACTACATCGCAAATGCAACTAACAAACAGTGATACTAAAATACAGCAAAAAATGAATGAATGGGGGCACCAGTGTCAAAAAGCTATGGCATTTGCCTTAATAAACTCCTAATTGGCTGCTTATTAATAGTTATTAGGTTATGGTTTGGTTTAGGTAGGTAGAATAAAGGATGTATAATAAGATCATGCAGAATATGTAATTTATAAGTACAAAAAAAAAAAAAAATATATATATATATATATATATATATATATATATATATAATTAGCCACCTCCCCCCCTCCCTTGGATTTTTTTTCCCTTTTTTAAATATTTCCCAAATGATGTATAACAGAGCAAGGAAATTTTCACAGTATGTCTGATAATATTTTTTCTTATGGAGAAAGTCTTATTTGTTTTATTTCGGCTAGAATAAAAGCAGTTTTAATTTTTTTTAAACCATTTTAAAGTCAAAATTATTAGGCCCTTTAAGCTATTTTTTTTTCGACTGTCTACAGAACAAACGATCATTATACAATAACTTGCCTAATTACCCTAACCTGCCTAGTTAACCTAATTAACCTAGTTAAGCCTTTAAATGTCACTTTAAGCTGTATAGAAGTGTCTTGAAAAATATCTAGTCAAATATTATTTACTGTCATCATGGCAAAGATAAAATAAATCAGTTATTAGAAATAAGGTAATAAAACTATTATGTTTAGAAATATGTTGAAGAAATCTTCTCTCTGTTAAACATAAATTGGGAAAAAAAATATGCAGGGGGGCTAATAATTCTGACTTCAACTGTGTTACCATAAGTTCTTACTAGGCTGGATTTCTACAAGCTTGAACTGAGTATTAATATAGAATATAGCACTTTTTAAAAGTTTTGCCTGAACTAAAATATGTAATGTAGAAATCACATTTGTTTTTCTGTAGATTTAAAATTGTAACAAATGTATTTACATCACAATTCAATGATTTGACCTGTATTTATCATTTAATTTTGTCTGTATATGTTTATGGTTTCTGGTATCTGTTGATTTGTATTGTATGAATCACCCAGGACCAAAAATTTGAGCTACAAAAATTTCCTTATTGTAATGAGGTAAAAAGACTACGGTACATCTCGAATAGCCTGAGGGTGAGTAAATTACCATCAAATTCTCACTTTTGTGTTTGAACTCTCCCATTAAATCGATAAATCGCATTCAAAATTGATACAAAAATCCTTCCTCTTTTGAATTAAACAATGTCTGCAGTGTAACATGCTCCAATTGTATAAATTAATAAATGAATACAAGAACATATTCGCTGCGAATGGTGACACATTATGCACTGACCTCAGTATATTTCAGCTTGAGACGGTATTACACTTTAATTATGGCTCCTGCATGAGGGAATTCATGCGTTTGAATGTATTTACTCCTTTCTAATGTCAATCCTTTTAGAGCTCAACACAGGTCTGAAATTTGCAATTCCAGTGATATGTTAAAAGCATAACCAGGCACATATAAAAGTGAACGGAAACCATTTTTCCAAAAGCCGCTTCAAAGTTTCAAGTAAAGGAAAGAAAGCAGTCGGGGGGGAAAAGGACTTCTTTCAGCACATTCACTGCAGCCCGGGGAATAAAATGCAGCTCCATATCTGAAGCATCGCTGAAAGCTGGACACATTTCTTTCTTTCTTTTTTTCTTTCCAAAAAAAGATGGAGACAAAGGAGCATTTTCAAAAATGAGTAAGTTGTAAACTGTTTTCTCTAATTCTAAAACATGCAAAAGTGGGTCTCTTGAATAGTTTTAAATGTTTTTCCAAATGAAACTCACTAAAATCTAATTGTCTAAACTGACAAAATACACTAACTCAAATGTGAAAGTGGAATCTTCAACATTATACACTGAAAAAAAAATTAAAAAAAGTTCCACACAATTAATTTGTGTATGGACAACATGAAGATCTTAAGTTAACTTATTAGCTTTTACCAATGTAAGTGGACTGAACATTAAACAATTAAGTTGTCTCCACAAAAAAAATTATTTTAAATAAGTATAGTTTAAACTAACAGCAAACGTCATCTTTGTGAGTGTGAAATGGATGTGAAGTTTTGAAATGTGTAAACTTTTCTTAAAAGTCTCTCAGTATTCAGATGTCAGTCAGGCACACACACAAATACAAAAGCAGGCCTCTTAAAAACATCTTAGGTAGTTTTAAAATGTCCTTCAAATGAAACTCACTAAAATCTAATTCTCTAAACAGACAAAATACACTAACTCAAATGTGAAAGTGGAATCCTCAGCATTATGCACTATTAAAAAAAATCAATCAATTTGTGTTGGGACAACATGAAGGGATTAGGTTCATTTTTATAATTTTTACAAATTTAAGTGGATTGAACAAAAAAACAATTAGTTTGCCCCCAGAAAAAACTCAAGAATTTCTCATTTTAAATAAGTAGTTTAAACAAACCGCAAATGTCATTTTTTGAGTGTGAAATGGATGTGAAGTGTTGAAATGTGTAAACTTCTCTGAACAAAAGTCTCTCAGTATTCAGATGTTAGACACACGCACACACACAAACACAAAAGCAGGCCTCTTAAAAACAACTTAAGTTGAGTAGTTTTAAAATGTTTTTCCAAATGAAACTCAAATGTGAAAGTGTAATCCTCAACATTATGCACTGTAAAAGAAGAAACTGGGTACTACACAATCGATTTGTGTATGGACAACATGAAGGACTTAAGTTAGCTTATTAGTTTTTACAAATGTAAGTGGATTGAACCTAAAACAATCAAGTTGTCTACCCCAAAAAAATATTTGAAATAAGTAGTTTAAACAAACAGCAAACGTCATTTTTGAGTGTGAAATGGTGTGAAATGATTTTTCTCACGCACACACAAATATAAAAGCAGGCCTCTAAAAAACAACTTAAGTTGAGTACACTTAAAAAAAATGGTTTTTGATGCTTGTTCAAGCTATTTAAAATGAGTTGAAACAACACAATTTTTAAGTTTTTTGAAGACAACACAATTGTTCTATGTTCAATCAACTTAAATTTGTAAAAAAAAAAGATATCTAAGTTATCTTAATTGATTAAAGTTGGCACAATATAAAGGAATTGTGTGAACCCAGCATATTTTATTTATTTTTTTACATAGTTTTAAAATGTTTTCCAAATGAAACTCACTAAAATCAAATTCTCTAAACAGACAAAATACACTAACTCAAACGTGAAAGTGGAATCCTCAACATTATGCACTGTAAAAGAAAAATCTGGCTTCCACAATTAATTTGTGTTGCGACAACATAAAGGCATTACGATTACTTACTAGTTTTTACAAATGTAAGTGGATTGAACAAAAAACAATTAATTTTCCCCCACAAAATAACTCAAGAATTGTTCATTTTAAATAAGTAGTTTGAACAAACAGCAAACGTCATTTTTTGAGTTATGTGAAGTGTTGAAATTTGTAAATTTTTCTTAACAAAAGTCTCTCAGTATTCAGATGTTAGACACACACAAATACAAAAGCAGGCCTCTAAAAAACAACTTCAGTTTTCCAAATGAAACTCACTAAAATCTAATGGTCTAAACAGACAAAATACGCTAACTCAAATGTGAAAGTGGAATCCTCAACATAATGCACTGTAGAATCCTGGGTTCCACAATCAATCTGTGTTGGGACAACATGAAGGAATTACATTAACTTATTCGTTTTTACAAATGTAAGTGGATTGAACATAAAATAATTAAGTAGTTTGAACAAACAAAACGTACTTTTTTTGAGTGTGAAATTGTTGTGAAGTCTTGAAATGTGTAAACTTTTCTTAACAAAAGTCTTTCAGTATTCAGATGTCAGTCACGCACACACAAATACAAGCCTCAGCAAAATTCTCTGCGGGCAAAAGCTATTATTGCCTGGTTGATTTTGTTTAGCAGACAGTCATCCGGCCATTTTCCGAGTAAGATCTGCTCAGATGAACTGCGCTCGCACACTTTACTGGAGACGTCAACAAAAGTGCGCTGGTGGAAATAGAAGAGTCCTCGTTATGCTAATTCAGAACACACTGATAGGCACGTTTTCTGGGGCTGAATTACCGGCACTGTCACAAGTCAAATTACATTTGAATAACCTTTTTTTTTGTATTGTTATTTTTTTTTACAGAGATGTGACTTGCGTGCCGGTCTTGATTTGGCCACTGGTCTTGAAGCAGGCCTCTGTTGTCCTGTTTGTATAAATTAAGTGGCGTCATTTTCATAAATCATATTCAAATGAAGTTGTGTTTACATATTCAGTTGTACTGTGAAGTCGCGTGAATAATCGCGACAATGGAAATGTTACCAATTTAAATAAAGGCCATTTGAATTGTACATTCGTTCATAATATATGGTAAGCAGTGATATTTAGTGTATATTTTAAAATGATTTTCCACATTTATACAATCATCAGTGCTGGGATATGACAGATCATCACTGCAAGGTAACATTAATAAACATGTATATCTAAAAAGGCCAGTAGATGTTTACTTCGAATGCTTTAAAAACTAGATGGAAGACAGCTAAGAAGAAAAGTTGTAGAAGTTACAACAAAGGGTTTTTAGGGTCAAATATAAAAGAAAGAGCAAATTAAAACAAGTATGAATGCCAACATATATAAAAAGTGCAAACTAATGCAAGTTTTTCTGGCAAATGCTCTTTGTTGGTGCTGGAATGTGCATGTAACTTCAGTCTTATATTTGTTTATCAAACAGAGAACATGTGGAGATAAATACAAAATCTGTTTTAATATTTACCATAAATGTATTAGCCGTGATAAAATGCTAATGCCTCAATGTGGAGTTAAATTCAACAGTCAGTTGTTTTGAGCAGCTCTTAAGCTGAATTTAAATCTGTAATATTCGTTCTATAAGTTCATAATTGTAGTATATACAGTGCTCAGCATAATTGAGTACACCCCATTTTGAAAATGAACATTTTTATCCATTTCTCAGTGATTATAGGTAATGTATTTTGGTGTATTTAAACAAAACAGATTTATTAAACAGATATATTTATTAAAATAATAATTTAGTCACCAAACATATTTAGAAATTAAAAGAAAATACAATTAAATAAAAAAAATTACAATCTACTAAATGTCAACTTCTCTTGGTTTTTGCTCCTTTTTAAATTTGTTTTTAATATATTTCTATAACATTTAAATTTGGGTGTACTAGTTTTTGGACTGTTATTGTAAGTTATGTAGTTGGATAAGCTCCAGATTTGGCTTCTGACTAATCTAATGTGCATGAATATCATACTGTATAGCTTCCTATTAAAAATATTATTTTCAAAGAGAGATTAGTGAGGGGTGTACTTATATATGCTGAGCACTGTATATTTGAGATAATAGTATTTACATTTTGTCAAAGAACACAGAAAAGCACAAATATAGCGGTGCATAATTAAACATTTATACTGTACATAAGAACATTGCTAGTCGCAACAAGTCGCAAACATTGCTAAAATTCATCAAGATTTACAAAGAAACAGCAAATAATTGAATTGACTGGCTAATACATTGAATTAAAACTGTATGTATCATCTCTTTAAACATATTCTACTAATTTTTATTGTATTGACAGCTTTAAACAAACAAAAATTGTACACTAAAAAACTGGTGTAGAATAATTTATTTACTCTGGTACTTTTAAATAATTTCATAGTTGATTTGTAGTTATTAAATTAAAGGACAAACAATTTAAATGTGATCAAATCTGAAACAAAAAGAAAGCATTTGTATTAGCTCCAAAAAATATTTGTTGTTTTATTTGTTTTCTTTAAAAGCTAAATTTGCTTAAAATTGGTAAATTTTGCAAAGAATTGTTAATTTACTGTTTATTACAAAGTGAAAATAATAAGTAAATGAATTAAACAGCCAAGACTTCGAAATAAATGTGAACTTTTAATATTTTTTGAATAAGTATTTCCCTTGTTAAAAATATTCCCATAATATGTTTACAATTTCAAATAATTATTTAGACCACTGAAAAAAAAAATGGCCATAAACACAATTCCCAATACTAACATTCACAAAAAAAGCAAGCATCACACTGAATTAAAGCAGAAATGTTAAAGCAGAACACTAAAATTTGCTCGTTAAACACTCCTATTTTATCCATTTTTATTTCTATGGCATGAAGTTGTGTTTTTTAGTAAAAGTCCATGTGTCACAGACTGGAATCCCACAAAAGTAATGAGTACCTCGGCGAGCAGTTTTTACCTCCATCCCCTGCAACCCTTTTTAAAATTGTTGAGGCTAATTTCAATATTCATGAGTCTCCACAGGCTCAGTTCAGCAGTTTCCATTAAGCATTAATTAGGTGCCGGAGGGGGAAGCAAACACAAATAAGGAGCTGAATAACTAATTAAGGTGTTTGAAATGCTGGAGGCCTGCAATCCCACTAATGGCTGGTTAGACGAGGTAAAGGAGGAACCGAACCCACACACGAGATCATATACAACCAGCAGAAATACACAAAACACACAGACGAGACGCACTAACAAACCCCGAATCGCCCTCTGTAACTCAAAGTTTGGTCGTGAACTACTGGTTTTGGTGATCTGTTGTTCATTTCGGTGGTGAAATGTAGAGCTTGTGTACAGATGTTGGCCAGATGTGGAGTGGGAGATTAAAGAATGGTTATTTTCTGTCATTGTGGTTGGGAATGTGTAGTATAAGAGTGTGAAAAGATACTGTTCTTTGTCATTTTGTGCAGTTACAGCTTTATATAAATTGACTGATAACTAGCATTCGGTATTGGTATGTTATTTTTGTCAAATATTCGCCCATTCGTTCATTTTATGTCATAGCTTAGGAGTATATATACATTTATTTAATTGATTGTTTGTTTTTTTTGGTGGAATTTCTGTAAGATGCTTTAGCACTCTTTGCTTTTTTAAACAGTAATTTATTGCACTTCTATGTGATAACGAAATTAGATAAAAAAAAAAGGTATCTAAAAGTAATCCAAAAGTACTCAGAGCACATAAAGGTAAAATAAGGTCAAAATATGTAAAAAGTAATTCAAAAGTAGTGAGAATACCTAAAAGTAGTCCAAGAAGTAGTCTGAATACGTAAAGCGTAAAGTAGTCAGTGTACACAAAGGTAAAATAAGTCAAAATATGTCAAGAGTAATTCAAAAGTAGTGAGAATACCTAAAAGTAGTCCAAGAAGTAGTCTGAATACGTAAAGCGTAAAGTAGTCAGTGTACATAAAAAGTAAAATAAGGTGAAAATATGTCAAGAGTAATTCAAAAGTAGGGAGGATACTTAAAAGTAATCCAAAAATGTATCAGAAAACATAACGTGTTATCCAGAAGTAGTCAGATTAAATGTAATCCAAAAGTACTTTGAACAGTAAAAGTAATCCAAAAAATGTTCTATCTTCTGCTCATCAAGCCTGCATTTAGTTGATCCACAGCAAAAACAATAAAATTGTGAATTCTTTTTAGGTCACTTTATTTTGATGGTCTGTTTGCTGAATATAAGTTACATTGCATCTACATGCCAACTAATTCTCATTAGATTAAAAGTAGACTGTTAGGTTGGGGTTGGGTTAGGGTTAGTGTAAGCTGGGATGGTCTTGCTAAGATTCTTATAGTCAGCTAAAGGAGCAGTATCAACAGATATTAAGCAGACAGTCTACTAATGCTCAAGTGGACCATCAAAATAAAGTGTTACCTATTTTTATTTTTACCATTTCAAATAGCTGTTAATATATATATTGTTTACTGACTCCTGTGATTTCAAAATTGAACTTTAAGCATTATTCCAATGGAATAAACCTTCAGAATTTCTTCTAATAATCTGATTTGCTGCTCAAGAAACATTATTTTTGTTGTTGTTGTTGTTGTTTATTATTATTATTTCATTTTTATCAATATTTATTAACAGTTGAGTATTCAATATTAATATAATAATCATATTACCATGATTATTTGATGATTGCAAAGATTAGTACTTATCTGAAATAAAAAAATACTTTGTAACATTATATATTATACTATACCATCCAAAACGTTGGAATCACTATTTTTTTAATTATAGAAATTTTAACTTTTATTAAGCAATGATATTTATCAATCCAATGTGTTTTGAGCAGCAAATGATAATTTTAGAAATATTTCACATTTTTCAAAATTAGAACTTACTGTATAAAAATGGTAGTACTGTATGTAAATCAACGTAAAATTATAAGAAAAAAGTAGACTGAAAAAAGGATTCAAAGATGTTTACTTGGATTTACTCATTATTTTTAAGGTAAGTGGTTGTAAACAATTTATTTGGGCTGAATTTAAAGAAACAAATTAAGTAACAGTATTAAAATCAATTCGTTTAAATTCAACCCATTTAAATTGTTTGCACAATTTTGCAGAAATCATTTTTTTTCAGTGTAATCTAATCGTAATCCAAAAGCAAATTCAAAAATCTAAGAAAACATTTCAGCTTTTATCATGTGGTTAACATACTCAAAAAAATATGTTGCTGAAACAACTCAATTCTTAGATTTTTTAGGACAATTTAATAATAGCATGCTCAATCCACTTCATTTTGTAAAAACTAATAAGTGAACTTAATTGCTTCATGTTATCCCAACACAGATCAATTGTGTGAAACCCAGCATGTTTTACAGTGCACGTAAACACACCCTAAACATGATAAAACATTCATCTGGTGAATAAACACCTTCTATTTGATCCTAACGTGTTCAGACCAACCTAATGCAGATGTTCCCAATGATCCGGAATATCATTTCCATGTTATTAGGATGCACTTTATTCATTATCATATGCTTAAGGTATAAATAAAATTATGTGCATGTCATTGCGTTGAACATGTCGGACAAGTGAGCTCATTTGTTTTAAAGCCGACCGCGAACATGAGTAATCTCATCACATTTTAATATCTTACTGTCATGCTGACAAATTCTCCAAGTGAATGAATTCAATTAGCATAACTTGTGTAAACAAGGAGGTCATTGGATTTCGGTTAGCATAATCTGCTTTAAGGAACATCGATATGCATTTTGTGATAGTAATAATAATATTAATATGACGGTTTTGGACAGCGTGCAGTAGAAACACGAGTCGGTGTTTTGCTATCCTCTCCTGAGGTTTCAGTGACACAAAGCGCTGTTTGTTTTCTCTCCACGTACTATTTTCATTAAATCTATTTGTCCCATTTGGCCAAAGCTTTGCGGCCTCAACGTCTAGTCTTAGAAGAGGATCTGCAATACACCAGCGAAATAAATGATATTTCTACAGAGGCATATCTGGAGACTGGGGAATATGATTGGAATTGACCTGATGAATGGTAATCAGGTATTTTAGGTTGAACCCGCTGAGGTCAGATTACTGAACTCACACCAGCGCTTTATTTGAGCAACGGGATCAAAATACTAAACCACACAAAGCAAATAAATCTCCAGGTCCGCCAGACTTTTGCTCACAGTGCTCACAGACTTTTGTGCAGATGAGTGAAATTTGGATGGATTTAACTTTTAGTTGAGTTTAATTTAACAGTGCTTGAGAAATCTTTGTTCTTATTAAATCTCATGAACAGATCTTGCCATGTATAAAGCATTGAATTAAATACAAAAAAAATATATTTATATAAAAATAAAAGAAGAAAATGCAGTCTGAGCTCAAATTAAATGTAATTGGTATTACCTTGAATTAATAAGTTATGTTTTACATAAAAAAATGGAGAATCTGTGCTTAACAGAATTTAGGGATTTAGCATTTATATTGCAGATTTATCTTTAAGAATCAAAAAAGAAGCTTCAAGGTTTACTCGCAAGAAAAGGCTTTGAAAAATTAAATAATACTTAGCGTCAAGTGTGAAGTTGAATAAAATAACAATGATTATTTGTTATTGATGTTGTTTATTTTATTTTGCCAAGGTTTCAGTCAGGAATTAAATAAAAAATACAATAAAAAAGAAAGAGGAACAAAATGTCAGAACACAAATACATAAATATTAAGCATTTTTATTATTCATTCTTTCATTTTCTTTTCGGCTTAGTTCCTTTAATCAGGGGTCGCCACAGGGAAATGAACCACCAACTTATCCAGCATATGTTTTACATAGCGGATGGCCTTCCAGATGCAATTAATCACTGGGAAACATCCATACACATTCATTCACACACATGCGCTACGGACAATTTAGCTTACCCAATTCACCTATACTGCATGTCTTCAGACTGCGGGGGAAACCGGAGCACCCAGAGAAAACCCACGCGAACACGGGGAGAACATGCAAACTCCACACAGAAATGCCAACTGACCAGCCGAGGCTCGAATCAGCGACCTTCTTACCATGAGGCAATCGTGCTACCCCTTGCGCCTTCTTGATGCTGCATTTTTATTATTATTGTTATTATTATTATTAATATTATGCAAAAATTCCAACCAAGAATTTAGGTCAAACGAATAATAGATTGCATGTTATTTAAGCTACTTTTAGTAAAACTTCTTATCAATTTTATTATAGCCAAAGTAAATTAGAGAAGGAACAATATGTAATATTTTACAAAGCTTAAGAATGAATAACTCTATAAAAAAAATTCATATTTAAATAACAACTTTGTGAAGCAAGGTAAAGCAGTTATTCTTCTCATGATTACGGTGAACCCAGAGGATCTGCGGCTGTGAGAGAAAAAGTCAAACCTTACAGGCCCGTCAGACCTGAGCTCTCGTTCAACCCCACAGCCTCCAGTGGGACACACCACACGCCCCTACCTGCTGAGAGGGGAACCGCTTCAAATTAAACTAATTATGCCAACAGCCAAACCAGAGAGCAGCCTATTCAACACTTAATAAGACAGAGAGCTGGCTTTCATTTGTCTCACTCCTCATTTGAAATGCAATACATCCTATTGCCAACCAAAAGGTCACTGGTTTACTCTTGTCCAACACAAAAATATTGTTGGAGCTAGTCATAGTAGGACTACTGAGGATTGAAATGATTTTTAGAAATTTCTTTAAAAAAAAAGAACAAAATTTGTTACTTTTTAAGGAACGTAATATGAAAGTATGTGTATTATGAAAGTATGAAAGTATTTTATTTTTGCATGTTTGTTAATAAGATTAAAATTGTAATAATTTCCTTTCCCAATGCTGAAATAAACCAAGCAAGTTTCTTGACTTTATAGACTAATATATATATATATATATATATATATATATATATATATATATATATATATATATATATATATATATATATATATATACATATATAAATATATATAATAAAAATACAACGTTTTTTGTTTTGTATATGAAGAAGAAAACTGTGGAAGTGAAAAAAAAGCAAGATAAAGGTAAATTCAGAAAATCAATATAAACAATTAGGCTACATTGCAAGCTAAAATTACTTTCTTGGATATATATTCCTGTAATTTAAATAAGCCAACACAGGCTCATTATGAAAACGTATCCCGTATACATTTCAGGAGATCGCAAACTATGTAGCCAGAAGTACTTATTACACAGCTGACCACTTACCTCTATATGGACAGCTTTCCCACTGTTACCAGTTTGTCCAGTTAGCTCGCCATGTACGACGGTGGGTCCGGTTAAGAACAGTTCCAGAAAGTGGGTAAGACAAAAACAGAATCCAAAAAATAAAATAAACAAGTAAATAACAGGGTGAGAATGTGGTAAAATCTCAAAATGTGGTAAAAATCAGGCAAGGGCTTTTCTTTATCTGGATTGCTTTTTAAAACTGTCGATTGGGTTTAGGGAAGTGGGGGGTGCTTTTGAAAACACTATTGGTTGGGTTTAGGGAAGGAGAAGGGTGGGTCTGCCAATCGGTCAATCAGTCAGTCAGTCAGTCAGTCAGTAGACAGCAGATTTACACAAGAAGAGCAGGCATTTGTGAGACAAATTTGAAAACTGATAAAGCATAGACAGCGGCTACTGGTGGTAAAAGCAAAAGCTGCAAAAAAACATAGCTCCCGGGACATTTTTGGCTCTCTCCAGAAATGTAGCGCTAGTTGTTTCTTAAAGCTGGTACTAAAAAATTATTAGCATTACTTATTACACCGCATTGACTGTTTCACACCATCTTGTGATGTAATAAAAATTAGAAGGTTAGTGTAGACTGCATTCAGGCAATTTTGTTTCTGTCAGCTTTATGTTAATTAAAGATCTAGTAAAGTAAACTAATTGTTTACTTCTTTGGCAAGAAGCCCAGTAAAAAGTGGGAAAATGTTTATTACGGCTGTTTTTTGAGATTAAAGCCTTCAGTCTTAAGGCCCATTCACACCAGAACGATTTTGCTCGAATGTTTAACGCCTTGTCACTAAACAAAGGACGCTAGTGTGATCATGTACACCAAAGCGCAAAACGGCATGCATAAAATCGTAATTTTAAAGGAACGCCTCGTGCTCGTGACACCAATTATTTTTCTTCACCAACCAGATTGGCACTTTTGTTCACATCTCCGGAGCTGCTAAAGTTATAGTAAACACCACATGGAGGCGCTCAAGTGCAAAACAGTTTCATTCAATTTCGTTCAATGAGGAAGAAGATGCACCTAGGTATAATGAATGTGGAGCTGCTTTTTTCATTGGAGTCTGAACACAAACAGCTGCATGATAAATGAAACTGCATCTACAATAATGTCAGTAGGAGTGGAGAGTAGCTAATAGGATTTGATGGTGACTTTCATTTCACTTTTCTTTTATTCTTGCAAGTTCATCAAGTGCCATCTAACTTCAGGAGATAACTTGAAAATGTGAATATCTCCTGGGTTTGAATGCGGAAAAACTCCAACAATAAACGTGAGCGAAAAGCGTGTGTGCGAACCTTTATACGAAAACATTGGTGTGATGTAAGCAACACAGCAAATTAAATTGATAATGTGCATTTAATATTTATAATGTGCGAATAATTAAGATTGACAAAAATTTGTCCTGGTTGCTAGTGGTGGGCAAAGCGAGGCTTCATGAAATACTGAAACAATCGAAGCAAATGTGTCGAAGCTTCGAAACGTTTCGAAACCTGTGTCTACAGTGACACCTAGTGGTCATTTTTTATGTATTGCTCTGGAACCGCTTCAGCAAAGAAACAGTTAAGCAAATTGAGGTATTAAACTCAACATTGTAGAATCAAGGCTTCAAGTGATTTAGTGAAGCGGTGAGAGTTCCAGACCAGCATGCAGAGATTATGGGTTTGAATCCAGGGTGATGCAGCTACTGTATAGATGTTAGTTTTTAAATGCTTTGTTCTTGTAACGTGTTTTGTTTTAACACTGATCTGACATCTGAATGAACACTTTGTGAATAAATATGTCTTGTTTTGGTCATAAAAAAGTAACATTATTAAAATGCATCAAGGCGGGATTCAAATGCGGAGCATTTGAAGCACAGTTACTTTGTGCACACGCACGGTCCAATAGGCTACACGAGATAGACGTTACCTACGACCCTGTCAGTCAAACGCAGATTCACCAGGTCTCAAAACATTTTTGAAATGACCGATGCTTTGAATCGCTTTAGTCATGTGACCCGTGTGTTTCGAATAACCTTGGTCACGTGATCTGGGTGGTTCAGATCATGCTTCAGTGCTGTGTTTCAAAACACTTGCGCTTCGGGATCTCGACAGTGTCGAAACGTCAGTTTCACCTCAGCCATCCCTACTGGTTGCACTGAGATGAAATTCTGCCACCTGAAGGCTTGGACCAGCATTTTTATCATCATTATAACACCATAATACAATTTTAGTTCTTATAAGACGATATCTGGTGACGTTTACGCATTATTAATTGAATGTTTAATGTGCTACTTTCCTTTCCACTATTATTCTAAAATCCACAAGCAATTTCTGAACTGTTTCCCCATCCTTCATTGCTTTTTTCACTGTTGTTTTTTGTTTTTTTGTATGTTAAGTGCCGCAAACACAAACCACAAGACTTTGAATATAGTGCGTTCCCCTTCCATGGAGAATCCCAGTGTTCAGATAAACAAGGTTTCAGTGGCGCTTCTGTATCACTTGATTGCAAGTAATTATTCAGCTGCCCGTGGCCCTTCTCCACCACCAACCACCTGACACTCCACATCATGGCGGGGGAAAAAAGCATACACACACATATAAACACAACATGTAATTTTGCTGGGTGCAGCTGAAAAGGATTGTTTACCGTAACCTTGTAATCAACCTGCCGAGCAGCTCCACCATTAGCCACTATAAGAAGCCCAGCACAATCGGGGTCTGAAAGAGAGGGTCCCGCCTCTGACGAACCTCCTCACGGCCCCATGATGGAGCACAGCGCTGGCCCCTCTATCCTCCTCTCATCATTTGTTTTCAACAAGCGCAATTTCCATTTCAGTTGGATTACACCTTTTAATGTATCGCAAGCTTTAAGAAGAGGGAAGGGGGGAGGAGAAGAGAAGAAAAAAAGAAAACAGCATCTCTCATCCTCTAGATTTCAAACGGGGCATTTGAGCCTTTGAGTGAAGAGGAGCGGATGAGAGCAACCGCAATTAAAATCAAAAGCCCTGCGCGGCTGAATCCTCAATAACCCTTTGTGTGCCACAATGTGGGCAGCTGGAGCTGGGTTACAAATGAGACGTGTTACCTGGCCTTTTATTGTTCGTCATTTCATACTTGTGTAATATTCAAACAAGCCCGAGTGCCACTTCACCAGGCCGAGGTGTTTCCTTGAGCGCATATTTATACTAGGTACAGGAATAATGGGACCATCTGAATACTTCAACATTATTTACGTGTTGTTTCGATTGACGCTGCAACAAACAAACAAACAAAAAATCATATTTAGTGTTTTCCAGTTAAATATTCATGGTTTTTTCACAGTTCCGTCATTATTTACTCGTCCTCGTCCTTTTCTGAACACAGGAATGAAGATCTAGTAAATCAAATTTGAGAGATTTCTATAACTCCATTGAAAGGCTGTTTACCCACTTAAAGGTCCCGTGAAGTGCTTTGAAATATGCATTTTTATTCAGTGTTGGACGTATTCTCAACCTAAACACGATTAGAGCTTGGGACATAGAGTAGCTCCTCCCTCTTTTTAAAAAAACAGCCAATAGCGTTTAATTTTATCACAGCTCTGCCAGTGAGAGAACTGAGCTCAAATGCATTAAATGAAAAGCAAATGACAAGTATCTTGAAGGGGGCGAGACATGTGCAATATTAGAGAGCATTTGATTGGTTATGATTTGATGAGAAACAGTAGTATAAATTGAATAAAAAAACAATGGTCAATTTGGGCGGAACTGTAAAATTGCAAGTTTAACATGTTTCTATCAGTTTTATATCTTCTAAATGCACATTTTGTCACTGTTTTAGGGCACACTAGCTTATAGATTTCCTTAAAACTAAAAATACTGATACTGACGTCTTTATTTTAATTTCATGGGACCTTTAAAATGGCAATCCAATTTTCTGAAGTGGTATTAAGCTACGGTCACACTGGGCTTTGTGTGTGCGAAATTCTGTCGTACGGCGCTGCGAAAAGGGGCGGGATTAAACAAGATGATTAGACATTTAAAAAAGCTAGCGATTGTTTCATGTTTTAAATTTCTGCCCAGAGAGGTCCTGTTTTGATCCTCGATTGATCTCACACAGTCAAGGGATGCGATTTTGCAGGTCAGAGTTCACCAAGCTTGAACTTTGCACCGCAGCAACCTGCAAAACTTGACGCATGACCTTGCGTTTCCGGTCTGACGCATTCGTGTGCATATGAATGGAAGTCTATGGGAAGAAAAGTCAAGTGTGACGGCAGCTTTATCACTTATTATTAGCTCCTCCCCTTTCTAAAAAACTGCCAATAGTGTTTGTTTTTTATCACAGTTTTGCCAGTGAGAGTGGCACATCAAATGAGAAGCATCTTGAAGGGGGCAAGGCAGGGCAGTGTCAGACACTAGAAAGCATTTGATTGGTCAAGATTTGATGTATGAGGTGACGTGGAAAAAAATCATTGATCCATTTAGGCGGAAGTGACATTTTTGGTCACTCTTGGTTTTATTTTAGTTTCATGGGACCTTTAATCTTGATTTTCTGCTTCACCTCAGGCTGCTGATAAGCCTGTCTGGCTTTATTATGTGATGGCAACTTTGAAATACTTGTTTGAAATACTTGATTCCAGTTTCGTTTCTGTCAGCTTTGCGTTTTTAACTGTTAATTCAGTGTTAATCAGTGTTAATTTTGACAGCAAATTTTGATTTAGTTTTAGTCTTAAGGCTGATTTATACTTCTGCGTCAAATGCACGCGTATGCTCCGGCGCAGCCTACGTGTGGTCGCATAGCCCTCGCTGTGGCCGTCGGCGACGCTGATGCGCTCCTCTCAAAAAATTTAACTACACGTTGCATCGACATGTAATACAAGCTCTGTGATTGGTCGGCTTGGTAGCGCTGACGAGTGTGGGCGGGGGTGCGAGCCACACGAGCCTGATGGAGCGAGTGTTTACAAGTGTGGAGTCCCGTGAAGGACCTTTAGATGGAAAAGGGTGTTTTGTGTTTACCTTATGATTAAAGTTGCTGCATGTCTGCCAGTTCCTGCCTCAAAATGAGCAAGTTTGAGCCACTTGTACATTAAGGTAGTTTTCAGAAAAAACAAAACACCAGCGAAGAAACTTGACACAGAGGAACATAAACATAGTGTTTTGACTAAAATTCCACTTTAGTTTTAGTCATATTTGAATCTTCTGAATCATTTTAGTTTTAGTCTAGTTATAGTCGACTAAAATATATTTGGTTTAATTTAAGTGTAATTTAATTAAATATTGTATACATTTATTTATACTAAATATTCTAACTTAAAAATAAATAAAACCGTCTAATTAAAATATGGAATATAGCTTTACCATTGAAGACCACAAATTGTAATGACGTATGACATATGATAATGTGTTATCTTGTAAAATGTTTACTCACATAGAGGAATTCTAAAGTGAAGATGTACGTAAAAAATAAAAGCACGCTTCACTTCAAGACAGTTTCGTTATGCTGTATGCGACTCCCTGATAAGGGAAATTATAGCACTACAGTATCATTACATCCTTGCATATGTAAGAAATAATCACATCGCTGAATGACGTCCTGAATAAAGCAGTTTTTGTTTTGTGGTACAGGTACACTGTAAATGGCTGTTGTCATGATCGCGACAGACGATGGCTGATGATGTAATCGCATCCTGCGTCTACTGTGAATCAGTTAACACTACTTTTCAAATGTCCGTGTGCGTCATGTATCACACAACAAGATTAATTCTGATTGGATATTTACCAAAAAACGTCCCTCAATCACATTCTCGTCTCGTTTTTATTAGTCAACGAAAATGTCAGTATATTTTTATTATACTTGTCGTCATCATCACTTAATTTTTTATTTAGTTTTCATCTAGTTTTAGTCGGTAGAAACTTGTTCGTAACAAAAATTATGACGAAAAACTTTCATCAACAAAATGAACATTGGACTGAATAATGTGCAAGTGTAAACTCCATCAGCTGTTTTTGTTTCTGTCAGCTCTGCATTTAATTAAAGAATTAATACATTATTACAGCTCAGAACAATGTTTTGTGTCTAATTTATATGTTTTGTGGCTAGTTGCTGTGTAATAATAGGGATAAAGTACATCCATTATATTGTATAACACACATATTGTATAATAATAATATTCTGCGATAACAACCTTTTGGATGTGCTTTATCCCAAAGGTATTAAATGGCTGTCTGGGATACTTGATTCTGATTGATCAGTCACAACATACAACCCAGATAGCATGTGAATGTGGGCCCCTTTAGGCAGTTATGCGGCACTGGTGGTATTCCTTCGGCCCAGACAAAATGAATGTGAGCCTGAAGTGGCCCACTTGTGCAATGGCAAAGGGGGGGCAAAGATTAAAATTTAGTCATGGGCCATTTAAGGCAAAGATTTGGCACTTATGGCCAAAAGTAATCTGAATGTGAGCCTAATGTGGCCCATGTGGAAAATGATCAATTTGGCCCAAATGATGGAGGACAAATGTGGGCCACAGTTGGCAGAAATGTGGCATAGTCATTTAAGGGTAATCTGGGTCTAAACCTAAAGTGGCTCACATGTGAAGGTGCAAAGCTGGCCCAGTTATATTAAAACATGTGTGCTACTTTTGACAAATATTTGGCACAGTAAGCTATGGCTAATGCAGCCATTAGCCTATAGTGGCCCAGAGACGATATGGCAAATGTGGCTTAGTTATCCTAAAACAAATGTGAGCCACTTTTGGCAAATATTTGGCACAGTAAGCTCTGGCTAATTTGGCTGTGAGTCTAATGTGGCCCATAGAAATTATGGCAAATGTGGACCAGTTATTTTAAAACATATGTGTGCCACTTTTGGCAAATTTTGGGCACAGTAAACTCTGGCTAATGCAGCCGTTAGCCTATAGTGGCCCAGAGAAAATATGGCAAATGTGGCTTAGCTATCTTAAAAACAAATGTGGGCCACTTTTGGCAAATATTTGGCACAGCTAGCTCTGACTAATGTGGCTGTGAGCCTTAAGCGGCCCAGAGAATATATGGCAAATTTGGCCCAGTTACCTTAAAACATATGTGGACCACATTGACTAAAGTCACCATCATGGAGAAAAGTGTTTGCTTTAGTTGGGGTCATAGCCCTGAACATCTTAATATACATTTTCTTTTGGGCTGCTGTAACTTTAAAGAACTTACAGCAAACAAGCCAAGAAAAAAAACAATAAAATTAAATGAGGCACAACCTGTGATAAAAAATAATATAATTCACTGATGGTAACCAATGTTTAATTCATTATTAGAAGTAATATAATAACATGTTTGCACATGCCACAGAATTATGAAAGTTTATAAGCTTAATCTAGGTTCAACTTCTGCTCACAGAGACATCAGTAATCAGCGTATGAACCTCAACAATGATGACAATTAACAAAATGAACAAAACTCACAAACATCACAAAAAAGGATACTAAAAGTTATAAAATCAACAACGTCAACATAAACAGCAGAATCCAAAACAAATAATGAAAACTGGAGCATCAATAAGCTATATAATGTATTCATACTGCAATGCATGCTGGGATTGTTGTACTTTGCCACACCCAGCAAGTGTAAGGTGTAGGCCAGATCTGGGCCAGAATAAAAGCAATCTGTGGCCCAGAATAGGGTCAGTTCTGGTTCATTTAGTTAAATTCTGGCTAATATATGGTCTTGCTTTGGCTTAATTGTGGCCTAGATCTGGCAAACAGGAGCTGACTGCCCAAGTGCCATCATTCTATGCGGTATGTGGGCCAGATGTTAGTGTCTGGTGTGGGCCGTATTTGAGCCACATGAATTTTGCTATCTGGGAAAGGTATGTTATTCCAAATATAAAAGCTAACACATGGATGTGAATAAGTTCACATCCATATATACAGTATCCTTGTCTGTTACACTGCTGTTTTTGACTCTTTGTTGCCATCTTGTGACTGAATGATACATAGGTTAGTGTATGCTCCTTTCAGCTTTTTTCGCTTCTGCCAGCTTTACATTTAATTAAATTTTTAATCAACAGTTATAAAATGCATAGTGTCTAATTTTTACATTTTGTAGCAAGAATCCGTGCAATAATTAGGATAAAGTACATCCTGGTGGTTATTCGCAGAGTAAAGCCCTTCAGTCTTTTACAACAGCCCCCTGCTTCACATCTGGCTACTGAATACGTTTTATTAATGCGATATATTACATATGATAAACAGGTTTATGCTTGGCTACTAGTCAATGAAGTTCATTCTTAAGGTCCACATGGCACATTCAAGATTCTGCAAGAACTAATGAGGTTAAGTAAGTATAGTTGAGATTCTGTTTATGTTCACTGATCAAAGTTTATTTATGGATAAACTGCTGTATTCAATTGGATAATCATTTAAAGTGATAAACCACTGGTTCAAAAAACATGTTTTCTCTCTCTCTCCCTCTCCCTCTCTCTCTCTCTCTCTCTCTCTCTCTCTCTCTCTCTCTCTCTCTCTCTCTCTCTTTTCTTTTTGATCCATTTAGAAATATTTTGAAGTCTCAGGAGTTCTGACCTGACTTTCAATGTAGAGATATAATTAAGAATGATGAAAAAAGATTGGATCACCATGAGAGTGAGTGAATGATAACAAATTTTAAATTTTGGGGTGAACTAACCCTTTACAGTCAAGCCCAAAATGATTCATACCCCTGCGTACGTTGTGACTTTCAATGTAACCAAATTTAAGAAAGTAAATATCAGCATTTTAAACACAATTGAACAGTATTTTGTATGTTTATATATCTGTCTGTCTTCTGAAGAACACAAAGAAATTCCTGATGTATTGTATGTGCTGGCTTTACCATATAATGAAGAGAATTGAAACTCACCATAACAAAACCACCAAAGCAACATATTTATATAAATATACATGATAAGGATGGTCAGTTATCATGTCATAAATATCAAATCTTATAACACATCAAAGTTATGTTCAATATTTGAACATAAATAAACATATATTGTATGTTGAGATATTTGTACACAATATAATTTATTACACAAAGCTGTTGCATGGTTTCCATGGTTATTAAAAGCAAATCAAACACCAAAAACTATATAATAAAAAATTTTAATTCATTTTTTATATTTAACGTAATGAGTAGTTTTAGTTAATTATAGTTCAAGTTTATATATATATATATATATATATATATATATATATATATATATATATATATATATATATATATATATATATATACTGTATATATAATTTCACAATACTACCATTTCACCGCATTAGAATGCATAATTTTGATAAAATAAGCATGAACATTTAACAATAAACATATTTTTTATCCCTCTTTTGCATTAAAAACTGAAGTATTTTACATCACACAGGTTGCATAGACTACTTTTCATGTTGTTTTAAATGTTATTTTGATGCACACCAACACAGTCCTTATGCACTTTCATTTACCGGAAAAACACTTCCAATTCATTCAAAACTATGGAGGAAAGAAAGAGTGACACGAGAGTAATAATAGTGACAGAATTAACATTTTTGATTAAATTATCCCTTTAAGAAAAGCACAAATTACCTTATTCCTGATATTTGCATAAATAATGCAGCATTTCCTAGTGTGAAGGTTCAATAAACATCTAAGACTGAGTAACACTGAAGCTTTCAGACGTGGGAAATCATACGGTTTACGGCCCCAGATTATTCTCTTCCAGTTTATGGATGTTTTTAACCCTGCAGGTCAGACAAAGTTGGGTCTGTTGTTTTTATTTCTCCATTTCTTCTTTGTAGTTTTCTACCTACAGCCGCTCAGTTGATTTTGAATCATGGCTCTTAATTATATGCTCGTGCCCTGCATTAATACGAGCATTAACATAACCCATTGTTTATTCATTATTTCCAAGCCGTTTCTGAAATTATGTAAAACCATTTCTAAACAAAGAGCAGCCTTTAATAAGACTTGCCATTTTGTTTCATGCAATTCAAATACTAGCAAGATTCTGGGGGGCAAAATGAACAAAATCTAAGTAAAACGTCAAAAGGGATTACAAAGTTACATATAAATAGAGCTTTCAGAAAATGTGGAAAAGAAGGGCGAAATAGGAGTCAAAACATAACCAGCTTTTGCTGTGCTTTGTGTAATTTTAGCCTTTCAAACTTCTTTTCTTGAAAAAAGTTCAATTAGAGCTGTTATACTTATTTTCAAGACTCTGTGCAAATATCTGTATTCATGACTAATGTGAAAATTAAAAAGCCTCATCAGATTCACAGGATGAAAAGAAACTTTTTAAACAATAAAACAAAATGTCACATCTGGATTATAATATGATTTGTGATCTGTATCAGCGATGTTAAATAACAGAATGGGTATCATCTGAATCTGTGCACTCTTGTTTAATTTGATATACAGTATAAATATCCACATAAGCTTGTCATATATGAGCACACCCACATGGAAAGAACCTCTATAAACACATATGTTTTTATATAGGTTTTTAATATGTGTGACATATATAAAATTGGCCGTTTTCCTAAATCATATGCACATTTATGTCCATTCATTCATTCATTTTCTTTTCGGCTTAGTCCCTTTATTAATCCGGGGTCGCCACAGCGGAATGAACCACCAACTTATACAGCACATGTTTTACGCAGCGGATGCCCTTCCAGCCGCAACCCATCCCTGGGAAACATCCACACACTCCTGCATTCACACACATACACTATGGACATTTTAGCCTTCCCAATTCACTGTACCGCATGTCTTTGGATTGTGAGGGAAACCGGAGCAGCCGGAAGAAACCAACGCAAACGCAGGGAGAACATGCAAACTCCGCACATATATGTGTATATATACACGTGCATAAATGTACCTATATAGGTAAGTTCAACTGTATATGCCACATATAGGCAAAATTGAGGTGCATATATGTGCAGGCCATATAGGTTACCTGTATTGCTTCTTTATATCCACATATAAGCCCTATATGTATGTACAAGATCTCCTATATAGCTCATATCTCACTTTGGCAACTGTCATACAGTACATGAAGCCTAGCTCATATTTTCTGTTATCAAGGCAATAACTAAGAACTAAAAAAAGGCAAAAAGCTTAAGTATGTGAGAACACTTGAAATTGGTGTCACGTGTAATTGGCATGTTATGGAATTTAACAACTGTATGGCAAATAAGTGAGAGGAGATGGAAAGCTATGATGTCAACGACGTAACTCGTGGCTGAACTATCATAGCATGTTGCATCGTTTGAGAAAAGAACGATGTAGTGATGAATGTTTTCAAAACCGCATAGTTTCTCTGTTGAAGATTCATCGTTTAAACTACGTAGTTATAACATAAAACGTCTATAATGATGCTCTAAACGGGGTGGAGTAAAATTCAGTATTGATTATTTATTAGGAAATGAAAAAATTCTACTGTAATAATAATATTAATATTATTAATGATGATGATGATGATGATGACAATTATTATTATTATTATTATTATTATTATTATTATTGTTATTATGTAGGATATTGTTTATTTATTTTTATTTTTTTTTTTGAAAAGTCTACTTTTACAATTTGACACATGCAAACCACTGCAGAAATGTTCTAACCAACAGGCCCATGTCATATACAGTAGGCTACATTTCTTAATAAATAACCTACTATAAAATAAAATCATTAACGTATGCTATGTTTTTTGCTACAAGCTTTGGAGCAATGACTGTAAAAAATATACTAGCTTTGGAGACGTAACATAAATTCTGCTCGGCTGTGTTCAAAATGACATCAATGTTTCAAGTGCACTGCGAAGGAAGCACAATTGTAAACATGAAGATCGTTAAAACTGAACTGTGAAAATATGTTGAAAGCAAATTACACCTAAGAGAGCTGACTTTAATGCCTTTTTAAAAAAAAAATTCTGAGTTTAAACGTTAGAATGTTCTAAACGAATAGGGCATAGGGGGGATAAATGGGAATAGAACACAGCCAGGAACTATGTTTCTAACTACAGCTCCAGAGGTGTAGTGACAAGTATACAAGTTTGCGACACAGGTTGCAAATGTTTGTTGGAATGATGGATTTGGAAAACGTCAAATCAATAAACTATGTTTGTAACAACGCAACTTGCGACCTTAGTTGTCTAACGATGGTTTTCAGATACGCACCACAGGTTAAGTTTTTATCAATGAACATTATCTAATAAAAAATAGAGTTTAGATATATTTTCAGTATGCAAATCTTATAAATTTATATATTGCACTAAAGAGGTTTGAGTTTACCCAAAACCAACAATTCTGTTATCATTCACTCACCCTTCACTTGGCTTAAACTTTGAGATTCTTTACTCAGATGAACACTAAAGAAGATATTTTAAAAAATGATGAAAATATAACCATTGACTTCTGTAGTACTTATGTTTCCTACTATTGAAGTCAGTGGTTACAGGTTTCTGAAAATCTTCAAAATATCTTTTTTTTTGTTCAACAATGTTACATTTACGCATTTAGCTTTTTTTTACTTACACCCGTGAACACACACTCTGCAGTGGGCTGCCCAGAGAGCGATTGGGATTTCTGTGCTTTCCTCAAGGGAATCACCTTAGCTGTGGTATTAAGGGTGGAGATTTATTCACTCTCCCTACCAACAATCACTGCTGGTGCCAGGACTCAAACTTGTGATCCTAAGTACAACTCTCAAACCATTAGGCCATGGCTGCCCAACAGAATAAAAAAAATCATAAAGATTAGGAAATACTTGAGGGAGAGTAAATACAGAGTAAACTAAGGTTTTGTGTGAAGTACTAGTTCTACACATACCTGTAGGAGCAGTTTGAGGACACAATCACATCAAATGTCTTGAAATACAAGATCTGAACTAAGTCTTTAGGAGTGGTTAGCACAAGAGGAATAATGTGAACTATATGGAATGTTCGAAAATAATGCCAAAGCGAAATGGTGGTGCAGAAAAACTGTGAAGCATGTGTGTTTATTTTCTAATAAATCAAAGGCCTAGAGTGAATTATTCCCTATAGTGTTATATGGACTCTTTTTACATTTCTGGGTTTCTCAGTAGCTGAAGTCATCACACTTTATTTTGATGGTCCGTTTATTGAATTTAAGTTACATTGCATCTACATGCCAACTAATTCTCATTAGATTATAAGTAAACCCTTAGGTTGGGGTTGGGTTTAGGGTTAGTGTAAGTTGACACATACTTGCAAACTTTCTTATTGTCAGTTAAATGTCTGTTGAAGGAGCAGTATCAACAGATATTAAGCAGACAGTCTACTAATACTCAAATGGACCATCAAAATAAAGTGTTACCCGGTAAAACTTAGAGCGCAGTGAATAGGAGAGTACAAACATTTTTTTTTTTACAATCCTATTTGCTGAATTAATATAAGAAAAACTCCACGATGGTGTTATCAACACTTTCAGAAAAAACAAAAATTGTGTGAGACTGAAAACGGCAGACAGAACAGAGAAAACCACTAAAATTATAGTCCTGCCCATAGATTCTGCATTACAAATGCCTCGTATAAACGATAATTCGTTTTTTGTAAGTTGGCGGTTCATTCCGCTGTGGCGACCCCAGATTAATAAAGGGACTAAGCCTAAAGGAAAATGAATGAATGAATGAATGATGTGCTCGGTTGGTTTGAGTTCTCTTCATGTATTGGGTTTTACAGTACTCAGTTGGTTTGAGTTCTCTTCATTCATTGGGTTTTACAGTACTCTGTTGGTTTGAGTTCCCTTCATGTATTGGGTTTTACAGTACTCAGTTGGTTTGAGTTCTTATCATGTATTGGGTTTTACAGTACTCAGTGGGTTTGAGTTCTCTTCATGTATTGGGTTTTACAGTACTCAGTTGGTTTGAGTTCTTATCATGTATTGGGTTTTACAGTACTCAGTTGGTTTGAGTTCTCTTCATGTATTAGGTTTTACAGTACTCAGTTGGTTTGAGTTCTTATCATGTATTGGGTTTTACAGTACTCAGTGGGTTTGAGTTCTCTTCATGTATTGGGTTTTACAGTACTCAGTTGGTTTGAGTTCTCTTCATTCATTGGGTTTTACAGTACTCAGTTGGTTTGAGTTCTCTTCATTCATTGGGTTTTACAGTACTCTGTTGGTTTGAGTTCTCTTCATGTATTGGGTTTTACTGTGCTCAGTTGGTTTGAGTGATCTTCATGTATTGGGTTTTACAGTACTCAGTTGGTTTGAGTTCTCTTCATGTATTGGGTTTTACAGTACTCAGTTGGTTTGAGTTCTTATCATGTATTGGGTTTTACAGTACTCAGTTGGTTTGAGTTCTCTTCATGTATTGGGTTTTACAGTACTCAGTTGGTTTGAGTTCTCTTCATGTATTAGGTTTTACAGTACTCAGTTGGTTTGAGTTCTTATCATGTATTGGGTTTTACAGTACTCAGTTGGTTTGAGTTCTCTTCATGTATTAGGTTTTACAGTACTCAGTTGGTTTGAGTTCTCTTCATTCATTGGGTTTTACAGTACTCTGTTGGTTTGAGTTCTTTTCATGTATTGGGTTTTACAGTACTCAGTTGGTTTGAGTTCTCTTCATTCATTGGGTTTTACAGTACTCTGTTGGTTTGAGTTCTTATCATGTATTGGGTTTTACAGTACTTAGTTGGTTTGAGTTCTCTTCATGTATTGGGTTTTACAGTACTCAGTTGGTTTGAGTTCTTTTCATGTATTGGGTTTTACAGTACTCAGTTGGTTTGAGTTCTCTTCATGTATTGGGTTTTACAGTACTCAGTTGGTTTGAGTTCTCTTCATGTATTGGGTTTTACAGTACTCAGTTGGTTTGAGTTCTTATCATGTATTGGGTTTTACAGTACTCAGTGGGTTTGAGTTCTCTTCATGTATTGGGTTTTACAGTACTCAGTTGGTTTGAGTTCTTATCATGTATTGGGTTTTACAGTACTCAGTTGGTTTGAGTTCTTATCATGTATTGGGTTTTACTGTGCTCAGTTGGTTTGAGTGATCTTCATGTATTGGGTTTTACAGTACTCAGTTGGTTTGAGTTCTTATCATGTATTGGGTTTTACAGTACTCAGTTGGTTTCAGTTCTCTTCATGTATTGGGTTTTACAGTACTCAGTTGGTTTGAGTTCTCTTCATTCATTGGGTTTTACAGTACTCTGTTGGTTTGAGTTCTCTTCATTCATTGGGTTTTACAGTACTCAGTTGGTTTGAGTTCTTATCATGTATTGGGTTTTACAGTACTCAGTTGGTTTGAGTTCTCTTCATGTATTGGGTTTTACAGTACTCAGTTGGTTTGAGTTCTCTTCATTCATTGGGTTTTACAGTACTCAGTTGGTTTGAGTTCTTATCATGTATTGGGTTTTACAGTACTCAGTTGGTTTGAGTTCTCTTCATGTATTAGGTTTTACAGTACTCAGTTGGTTTGAGTTCTTATCATGTATTGGGTTTTACAGTACTCAGTGGGTTTGAGTTCTCTTCATGTATTGGGTTTTACAGTACTCAGTTGGTTTGAGTTCTCTTCATTCATTGGGTTTTACAGTACTCAGTTGGTTTGAGTTCTCTTCATTCATTGGGTTTTACAGTACTCTGTTGGTTTGAGTTCTCTTCATTCATTGGGTTTTACAGTACTCAGTTGGTTTGAGCTCTTATCATGTATTGGGTTTTACAGTACTCAGTTGGTTTCAGTTCTCTTCATGTATTGGGTTTTACAGTACTCAGTTGGTTTGAGTTCTCTTCATTCATTGGGTTTTACAGTACTCAGTTGGTTTGAGTTCTCTTCATGTATTGGGTTTTACTGTGCTCAGTTGGTTTGAGTGATCTTCATGTATTGGGTTTTACAGTACTCAGTTGGTTTGAGTTCTTATCATGTATTGGGTTTTACAGTACTCAGTTGGTTTGAGTTCTCTTCATGTATTGGGTTTTACAGTACTCAGTTGGTTTGAGTTCTCTTCATTCATTGGGTTTTACAGTACTCAGTTGGTTTGAGTTCTTATCATGTATTGGGTTTTACAGTACTCAGTTGGTTTGAGTTCTCTTCATGTATTGGGTTTTACAGTACTCAGTTGGTTTGAGTTCTCTTCATGTATTGGGTTTTACTGTGCTCAGTTGGTTTGAGTGATCTTCATGTATTGGGTTTTACAGTACTCAGTTGGTTTGAGTTCTCTTCATGTATTGGGTTTTACAGTACTCAGTTGGTTTGAGTTCTCTTCATTCATTGGGTTTTACAGTACTCAGTTGGTTTGAGTTCTCTTCATTCATTGGGTTTTACAGTACTCAGTTGGTTTGAGTTCTCTTCATGTATTGGGTTTTACAGTACTCATTTGGTTTGAGTTCTCTTCATGTATTGGGTTTTACAGTACTCAGTTGGTTTGATTTCTCTTCATTCATTGGGTTTTACAGTACTCTGTTGGTTTGAGTTCTCTTCATTCATTGGGTTTTACAGTACTCAGTTGGTTTGAGTTCTTATCATGTATTGGGTTTTACAGTACTCAGTTGGTTTGAGTTCTCTTCATGTATTGGGTCTTACAGTACTCAGTTGGTTTGAGTTCTCTTCATGTATTGGGTTTTACAGTACTCAGTGGGTTTGAGTTCTCTTCATTCATTGGGTTTTACAGTACTCTGTTGGTTTGAGTTCTTTTCATGTATTGGGTTTTACAGTACTCAGTTGGTTTGAGTTCTCTTCATTCATTGGGTTTTACAGTACTCTGTTGGTTTGAGTTCTTATCATGTATTGGGTTTTACAGTACTTAGTTGGTTTGAGTTCTCTTCATGTATTGGGTTTTACAGTACTCAGTTGGTTTGAGTTCTCTTCATGTATTGGGTTTTACAGTACTCAGTTGGTTTGAGTTCTTATCATGTATTGGGTTTTACAGTACTCAGTTGGTTTGAGTTCTCTTCATGTATTGGGTTTTACTGTGCTCAGTTGGTTTGAGTGATCTTCATGTATTGGGTTTTACAGTACTCAGTTGGTTTGAGTTCTTATCATGTATTGGGTTTTACAGTACTCAGTTGGTTTCAGTTCTCTTCATTCATTGGGTTTTACAGTACTCTGTTGGTTTGAGTTCTCTTCATTCATTGGGTTTTACAGTACTCAGTTGGTTTGAGTTCTTATCATGTATTGGGTTTTACAGTACTCAGTTGGTCTCTTCATGTATTGGGTTTTACAGTACTCAGTTGGTTTGAGTTCTCTTCATTCATTGGGTTTTACTGTGCTCAGTTGGTTTGAGTGATCTTCATGTATTGGGTTTTACAGTACTCAGTTGGTTTGAGTTCTTATCATGTATTGGGTTTTACAGTACTCAGTTGGTTTGAGTTCTCTTCATGTATTGGGTTTTACAGTACTCAGTTGGTTTGAGTTCTCTTCATTCATTGGGTTTTACAGTACTCAGTTGGTTTGAGTTCTTATCATGTATTGGGTTTTACAGTACTCAGTTGGTTTGAGTTCTCTTCATGTATTGGGTTTTACAGTACTCAGTTGGTTTGAGTTCTCTTCATGTATTGGGGTTTTACTGTGCTCAGTTGGTTTGAGTGATCTTCATGTATTGGGTTTTACAGTACTCAGTTGGTTTGAGTTCTTATCATGTATTGGGTTTTACAGTACTCAGTTGGTTTGAGTTCTCTTCATGTATTGGGTTTTACAGTACTCAGTTGGTTTGAGTTCTCTTCATTCATTGGGTTTTACAGTACTCAGTTGGTTTGAGTTCTTATCATGTATTGGGTTTTACAGTACTCAGTTGGTTTGAGTTCTCTTCATGTATTGGGTTTTACAGTACTCAGTTGGTTTGAGTTCTCTTCATGTATTGGGTTTTACAGTACTCAGTTGGTTTGAGTTCTTATCATGTATTGGGTTTTACAGTACTCAGTTGGTTTGAGTTCTCTTCATGTATTGGGTTTTACTGTGCTCAGTTGGTTTGAGTGATCTTCATGTATTGGGTTTTACAGTACTCAGTTGGTTTGAGTTCTTATCATGTATTGGGTTTTACAGTACTCAGTTGGTTTCAGTTCTCTTCATTCATTGGGTTTTACAGTACTCTGTTGGTTTGAGTTCTCTTCATTCATTGGGTTTTACAGTACTCAGTTGGTTTGAGTTCTTATCATGTATTGGGTTTTACAGTACTCAGTTGGTCTCTTCATGTATTGGGTTTTACAGTACTCAGTTGGTTTGAGTTCTCTTCATTCATTGGGTTTTACTGTGCTCAGTTGGTTTGAGTGATCTTCATGTATTGGGTTTTACAGTACTCAGTTGGTTTGAGTTCTTATCATGTATTGGGTTTTACAGTACTCAGTTGGTTTGAGTTCTCTTCATGTATTGGGTTTTACAGTACTCAGTTGGTTTGAGTTCTCTTCATTCATTGGGTTTTACAGTACTCAGTTGGTTTGAGTTCTTATCATGTATTGGGTTTTACAGTACTCAGTTGGTTTGAGTTCTCTTCATGTATTGGGTTTTACAGTACTCAGTTGGTTTGAGTTCTCTTCATGTATTGGGTTTTACTGTGCTCAGTTGGTTTGAGTGATCTTCATGTATTGGGTTTTACAGTACTCAGTTGGTTTGAGTTCTTATCATGTATTGGGTTTTACAGTACTCAGTTGGTTTGAGTTCTCTTCATGTATTGGGTTTTACAGTACTCAGTTGGTTTGAGTTCTCTTCATTCATTGGGTTTTACAGTACTCAGTTGGTTTGAGTTCTTATCATGTATTGGGTTTTACAGTACTCAGTTGGTTTGAGTTCTCTTCATGTATTGGGTTTTACAGTACTCAGTTGGTTTGAGTTCTCTTCATGTATTAGGTTTTACAGTACTCAGTTGGTTTGAGTTCTTATCATGTATTGGGTTTTACAGTACTCAGTGGGTTTGAGTTCTCTTCATGTATTGGGTTTTACAGTACTCAGTTGGTTTGAGTTCTCTTCATTCATTGGGTTTTACAGTACTCAGTTGGTTTGAGTTCTCTTCATTCATTGGGTTTTACAGTACTCTGTTGGTTTGAGTTCTCTTCATTCATTGGGTTTTACAGTACTCAGTTGGTTTGAGTTCTTATCATGTATTGGGTTTTACAGTACTCAGTTGGTTTGAGTTCTCTTCATGTATTGGGTTTTACTGTGCTCAGTTGGTTTGAGTGATCTTCATGTATTGGGTTTTACAGTACTCAGTTGGTTTGAGTTCTTATCATGTATTGGGTTTTACAGTACTCAGTTGGTTTGAGTTCTCTTCATGTATTGGGTTTTACAGTACTCAGTTGGTTTGAGTTCTCTTCATTCATTGGGTTTTACAGTACTCAGTTGGTTTGAGTTCTCTTCATGTATTGGGTTTTACTGTGCTCAGTTGGTTTGAGTGATCTTCATGTATTGGGTTTTACACTACTCAGTTGGTTTGAGTTCTTATCATGTATTGGGTTTTACAGTACTCAGTTGGTTTGAGTTCTCTTCATGTATTGGGTTTTACAGTACTCAGTTGGCTTGAGTTCTCTTCATTCATTGGGTTTTACAGTACTCAGTTGGTTTGAGTTCTCTTCATGTATTGGGTTTTACAGTGCTCAGTTGGTTTGAGTTCTCTTCATGTATTGGGTTTTACAGTAGTCAGTTGGTTGAGTTCTCTTCATTCATTGGGTTTTACAGTACTCAGTTGGTTTGAGTTCTTATCATGTATTGGGTTTTACAGTACTCAGTGGGTTTGAGTTCTCTTCATGTATTGGGTTTTACAGTACTCAGTTGGTTTGAGTTCTCTTCATTCATTGGGTTTTACAGTACTCAGTTGGTTTGAGTTCTCTTCATTCATTGGGTTTTACAGTACTCAGTTGGTTTGAGTTCTCTTCATTCATTGGGTTTTACAGTACTCTGTTGGTTTGAGTTCTCTTCATGTATTGGGTTTTACTGTGCTCAGTTGTTTTGAGTGATCTTCATGTATTGGGTTTTACAGTACTCAGTTGGTTTGAGTTCTTATCATGTATTGGGTTTTACAGTACTCAGTTGGTTTGAGTTCTCTTCATGTATTAGGTTTTACAGTACTCAGTTGGTTTGAGTTCTTATCATGTATTGGGTTTTACAGTACTCAGTGGGTTTGAGTTCTCTTCATGTATTGGGTTTTACAGTACTCAGTTGGTTTGAGTTCTCTTCATTCATTGGGTTTTACAGTACTCTGTTGGTTTGAGTTCTTATCATGTATTGGGTTTTACAGTACTCAGTTGGTTTGAGTTCTCTTCATGTATTGGGTTTTACAGTACTCAGTTGGTTTGAGTTCTCTTCATGTATTGGGTTTTACTGTGCTCAGTTGGTTTGAGTGATCTTCATGTATTGGGTTTTACAGTACTCAGTTGGTTTGAGTTCTTATCATGTATTGGGTTTTACAGTACTCAGTTGGTTTGAGTTCTCTTCATGTATTGGGTTTTACAGTACTCAGTTGGTTTGAGTTCTCTTCATTCATTGGGTTTTACAGTACTCAGTTGGTTTGAGTTCTTATCATGTATTGGGTTTTACAGTACTCAGTTGGTTTGAGTTCTCTTCATGTATTGGGTTTTACAGTACTCAGTTGGTTTGAGTTCTCTTCATGTATTGGGTTTTACAGTACTCAGTTGGTTTGAGTTCTTATCATGTATTGGGTTTTACAGTACTCAGTGGGTTTGAGTTCTCTTCATGTATTGGGTTTTACAGTACTCAGTTGGTTTGAGTTCTCTTCATTCATTGGGTTTTACAGTACTCAGTTGGTTTGAGTTCTCTTCATTCATTGGGTTTTACAGTACTCTGTTGGTTTGAGTTCTCTTCATTCATTGGGTTTTACAGTACTCAGTTGGTTTGAGTTCTTATCATGTATTGGGTTTTACAGTACTCAGTTGGTTTGAGTTCTCTTCATGTATTGGGTTTTACTGTGCTCAGTTGGTTTGAGTGATCTTCATGTATTGGGTTTTACAGTACTCAGTTGGTTTGAGTTCTTATCATGTATTGGGTTTTACAGTACTCAGTTGGTTTGAGTTCTCTTCATGTATTGGGTTTTACAGTACTCAGTTGGTTTGAGTTCTCTTCATTCATTGGGTTTTTACAGTACTCAGTTGGTTTGAGTTCTCTTCATGTATTGGGTTTTACTGTGCTCAGTTGGTTTGAGTGATCTTCATGTATTGGGTTTTACACTACTCAGTTGGTTTGAGTTCTTATCATGTATTGGGTTTTACAGTACTCAGTTGGTTTGAGTTCTCTTCATGTATTGGGTTTTACAGTACTCAGTTGGCTTGAGTTCTCTTCATTCATTGGGTTTTACAGTACTCAGTTGGTTTGAGTTCTCTTCATGTATTGGGTTTTACAGTGCTCAGTTGGTTTGAGTTCTCTTCATGTATTGGGTTTTACAGTAGTCAGTTGGTTGAGTTCTCTTCATTCATTGGGTTTTACAGTACTCAGTTGGTTTGAGTTCTTATCATGTATTGGGTTTTACAGTACTCAGTGGGTTTGAGTTCTCTTCATGTATTGGGTTTTACAGTACTCAGTTGGTTTGAGTTCTCTTCATTCATTGGGTTTTACAGTACTCAGTTGGTTTGAGTTCTCTTCATTCATTGGGTTTTACAGTACTCAGTTGGTTTGAGTTCTCTTCATTCATTGGGTTTTACAGTACTCTGTTGGTTTGAGTTCTCTTCATGTATTGGGTTTTACTGTGCTCAGTTGTTTTGAGTGATCTTCATGTATTGGGTTTTACAGTACTCAGTTGGTTTGAGTTCTTATCATGTATTGGGTTTTACAGTACTCAGTTGGTTTGAGTTCTCTTCATGTATTAGGTTTTACAGTACTCAGTTGGTTTGAGTTCTTATCATGTATTGGGTTTTACAGTACTCAGTGGGTTTGAGTTCTCTTCATGTATTGGGTTTTACAGTACTCAGTTGGTTTGAGTTCTCTTCATTCATTGGGTTTTACAGTACTCTGTTGGTTTGAGTTCTCTTCATTCATTGGGTTTTACAGTACTCTGTTGGTTTGAGTTCTTATCATGTATTGGGTTTTACAGTACTCAGTTGGTTTGAGTTCTCTTCATTCATTGGGTTTTACAGTACTCAGTTGGTTTGAGTTCTTATCATGTATTGGGTTTTACAGTACTCAGTTGGTTTGAGTTCTCTTCATGTATTGGGTTTTACAGTACTCAGTTGGTTTGAGTTCTTATCATGTATTGGGTTTTACAGTACTCAGTGGGTTTGAGTTCTCTTCATGTATTGGGTTTTACAGTACTCAGTTGGTTTGAGTTCTCTTCATTCATTGGGTTTTACAGTACTCTGTTGGTTTGAGTTCTCTTCATTCATTGGGTTTTACAGTACTCAGTTGGTTTGAGTTCTTATCATGTATTGGGTTTTACAGTACTCAGTTGGTTTGAGTTCTCTTCATTCATTGGGTTTTACAGTACTCTGTTGGTTTGAGTTCTTATCATGTATTGGGTTTTACAGTACTCAGTTGGTTTGAGTTCTCTTCATTCATTGGGTTTTACAGTACTCTGTTGGTTTGAGTTCTTATCATGTATTGGGTTTTACAGTACTCAGTTGGTTTGAGTTCTCTTCATTCATTGGGTTTTACAGTACTCAGTTGGTTTGAGTTCTTATCATGTATTGGGTTTTACAGTACTCAGTTGGTTTGAGTTCTCTTCATGTATTGGGTTTTACAGTACTCAGTTGGTTTGAGTTCTCTTCATTCATTGGGTTTTACAGTACTCTGTTGGTTTGAGTTCTTATCATGTATTGGGTTTTACAGTACTCAGTTGGTTTGAGTTCTCGTCATTCATTGGGTTTTACAGTACTCTGTTGGTTTGAGTTCTTTTCATGTATTGGGTTTTACAGTACTCAGTTGGTTTGAGTTCTCTTCATTCATTGGGTTTTACAGTACTCTGTTGGTTTGAGTTCTCTTCATTCATTGGGTTTTACAGTACTCAGTTGGTTTGAGTTCTTATCATGTATTGGGTTTTACAGTACTCAGTTGGTTTGAGTTCTCTTCATGTATTGGGTTTTACAGTACTCAGTTGGTTTGAGTTCTCTTCATTCATTGGGTTTTACAGTACTCTGTTGGTTTGAGTTCTTATCATGTATTGGGTTTTACAGTACTCAGTTGGTTTGAGTTCTCGTCATTCATTGGGTTTTACAGTACTCAGTTGGTTTGAGTTCTCTTCATTCATTGGGTTTTACAGTACTCAGTTGGTTTGAGTTCTTATCATGTATTGGGTTTTACAGTACTCAGTTGGTTTGAGTTCTCTTCATGTATTGGGTTTTACAGTACTCAGTTGGTTTGAGTTCTCTTCATGTATTGGGTTTTACAGTACTCAGTTGGTTTGAGTTCTCTTCATTCATTGGGTTTTACAGTACTCTGTTGGTTTGAGTTCTTATCATGTATTGGGTTTTACAGTACTCAGTTGGTTTGAGTTCTCGTCATTCATTGGGTTTTACAGTACTCTGTTGGTTTGAGTTCTTTTCATGTATTGGGTTTTACAGTACTCAGTTGGTTTGAGTTCTCTTCATGTATTGGGTTTTACTGTGCTCAAATTGCCTCATTTACTCAAATGGATTAAGTTCACAGTACTCATTAGGATTAGTTTTTGAAAAATGGTTTGTTGCAATCAGTTTCCTCAAACGGTTTGATTTACTTTAACTTTTTGGGTTTTACAGTATATGAATCATTTCAGACTTGACAGTATGTGTGTATATATATATATATATATATATATATATATATATATATTTCAACAATTTGAGAAAATGCTGGGTTCCGCACAACCGATTTGTGTTGGGACAACATGAAGGAATTAGGTTAACATTAGTTTTTACAAATAAAAGTAATTGAAAATAAAACAATTCAGTTGTCCCCAAAAAACTCAAGAATTGTGTTGTTTCAGCTCATTTTAAATAAGGAGTTTGAACAAACAGCAATTGTATTTCTTTCTTTTTTTTTTTTTTGAGTGAATAAAACAAAATATGTAACTTTGCTCCCGTTTACTCTGTGTTCTATCGGTTCTGGCTATACTCATGTTCTGTTTGCTCTCCCTACAGTCCTGTTTTTGAGCACAGTATTCAGTGCAGGGCTGCGAGCACAAACACGCTTATTATCAACACACAATTATCTGGACTAATCATGTGGAGCTGCACTACAATCACAAGAGAGCAAGAAACAAGCGGCTTCTTCTCACTCTCAGACTCAAACGCGCATTTATTGACACTGAATCATAAAACCGCAGCGAGCCTGACAATATTCTGCCTATATTTCCCGCTCAGCTTCTTCTCTGGCTGCATTTCCAAAGCTTTCTCTGATTTACAGTGTCATATTCACACAGACACATACACAGTGAAAGAAAGAAAGAACGAAAGAACGAAAGAACGAAAGAAAGAAAGAAAGAAAGAAAGAAAGAAAGAAAGAAAGAAAAGCTTAAACCAGAAAAGATACTTTATTTTAATTAAAAGTGTAAAATGTGAGGGAACATAAACCTAACACAAATAATATATGCTTTTTTTTTTTTTTGTAAATTAAGTATATTGTCAGATTTTACTTAAATAATTAATTTATTTATATTTACTTATATTTATTTTCTATTTTTGTTTTTATTTTGTTTTGCTGTAATTTGAGCATAAAATTCAGCTAAAAAAAAAATACACAAATGAATTGAAGAACTTATCATGCTTCACTAAAATATGCCATAATTGAATGGCATAAAAATATGAAAGATATAAAAAAAACTTATTTAAAACTAAATAATTAAATTAAATTAAATTTGTTGTTTTGTCCATAATGAATAATTAAGCAAAATGTAAAATAATAATAATAATAATAATAATAATAGTAATAATAATAATAATAATAATAATAATAATAATAATAATAATAATAATGCACTTTTTTAATTCATTTTTGAGAGATATAACCATGAAGGACCAAATGTGTGTTGCACAATACATCAATAGTCTGAGTTATTTTCTCTTTCAACACATTCAGAGTTAATTCACACATCTGCACCATAAATCACAGAAAAAGAGATGCTGAAAACCTGTGAGTTTGATACTTGGAGCTTTAGTCTCACTTTTCACAATTACATAAATGCCTGTTACATTTAAATTCATGATTAAGATTATTTATTTGTGGAGGAGAATATTTCAGAGCTATAGTTAAAATATAAAACTTATCATACTTATTTTTGACCTGTACGTATTAAAAAGAAAAGCATTCATACTAAATTATATTGTATTTTAAATCATTTAAAAAATGTCTTGCTGACAAATGAATAAAAACTGGTTGTTTTATGAACAACAAAATTATGACGAACTAAAAAATGATAGCCGTGGTTTTATGCTCAAACAGGACAAGCATAATTTACAGTGAACATTAAATTTAATTTTACTTAATTTTATTTTATTTTTAATTTTTTGTTTAATTTAATACATTTTTTGCTAAACAACCTATTGTTTTTAACCCTACATTTCATAATGTCAACTGAATTAAGTACACAATCTTAAACTAGAAATAGCAAAAAAATTACAATTAAACAATATAACAAGTGTACAATTATATTAGTTTTATTCTGAATTTTTGTTTTAAGTGTAAATACACTAATTACCTCAAAATGCACATCATGACTTGATTCTATGGACATCAATTGTAAATAGGTGGGTTTTTTTTCTATTATAGCTAGCTAGCTAGCTAGCTATAATAGAAAAAAAACATCTATTTACAATTTACAAGCTAAATAAATAAATAAATAATGTAAAAGTTTATTTTCTGATTATGTTAAAGCTTAATTAAGGCAAAATTACAACCTGAGTTTGTTTTTGTAACAACGTTTGAATTTACTTACTGAAAACACATTAAAATGATTAACAGAAAAAACTGTCACAAGTTAAACGGAAGCAGATGTTTTCATAAACACTGACAGTGATGTGAAAACAGATGAATTTCGGTACTTGCATATAGGTAACAGATTTAGCTAACACAACAACATTAGCTAACATGATTCACCAACAAAAAACACTAAAACCTTTTTATTAGCCTTTGTTAATGTTAATTTTATTTGCTAATTTAATTTATTAGTATACTTTTTATCCAAAGCGATATTTAATAGACCTGAGCTAACATGAACTATAAATGAACATTTGTATTTTAACCACGACATATTAACAAATGCTGTAATAAATGCATTGATTCATGCAGTTAATGCTAATGCTAATGCATCAACTCAAAATAACTAATATTAAATTGCTCTATTTGCATCCCTATAAAAAGGAGAAATTGCTAGTGCATAGTGATATGTTTATATATGTCGGATGTCTCAAACATGCTTTAAATTCTGTTTACATCCTCATATAGGCTACTGTATGTACAGTGCCTTGATTTCTCATGTAGCAGTGACCTCTAGCGGCTGAACTGCAGATGGACCCCATAAATGTTCAATACAAATTTGCGTGAACACTTAAAAAGGATTGAAATATTGTATACATTTGGATATAAAGCGATCGCGTTAATTACTATAAAGTCAGATCCTAGAACTGACCTGTATTGAAGGGGTCTTTTTCGGGAAACAACAGTCAGACTAGTTTATTTAGTTCATCTATGGCAATCTGTTATGACATTTAATCTAAAAACACACTTATATGATTTCATGGAATTAGCACTCAGAAACTATTTTTATTTTTAATAAGTTATGGTACTTGATCTCTAGTGCTTACATATGTGCACTATATGTTTCTATACAATTTTATTGGATTCTGGCACTTATTCAATTCACATGATTCTAGCAAATAATCATCATCTACAGCAGTGTTTCCCAACCCTGTTCCTGAAGGCACACCAACAGTACACATTTTCAATCTCTCCCTAATCAAACACACCTGAATCACCTTATTAGAACATAAGAAGAGACTCCAAAACCTGAAGTTAATTAGTCAGGTAAGGGAGACATCCAAAATATGTACTGTTGGTGTGCCTCCAGGAAAAGGGTTGGGAAACACTGATCTACAGTACAAGTTCCATAACTGGTAATTATTATGAATTGAATTTTTAAGACTCTAATACCTGTACTAGTCAAAACTGATTAGTTGATTTCTTACTGACAGATCTTAGAATTTAGCACTGAAGATTGGAGGCAGGATTGGATTTGAACCGCACATCAGGTACTTTGCGCACACCTGGAAACCCGGGCTGCATCACTCATTTGCTTGGATGGGTGAGTGTGACGTAACCGCTTTTTTTTTCATCTAACATGTAAACGCAGTAATCAAATTATTACAGAATTTCAGCCGCATTTTGCGACAGAACAGTCCTTAGATAAAAAAAATATATATATCTTGCAGTGTTTGCATGTCCTTTGCAGCATATAATTAATTAAAATAAAAGTAAAATAACATTCATTACAAGTTGATTAAAAAAAAAGCTTCTAAATAGTTTTGCAATTTATTGTTGTTTTTTTTCAGTTGAATAAAAGACTATTTTCCATTCATATATTTCATCACTGAAGAATTCTTGAAGTGTAAAAATCTCATTTCGTTCTCGTGAACCCACTCTCGTGTCTCGTCACACCCCTAGTAGTTACTATTGAAAACTAAAAGAATCTGAGTACTAGTATCGCACAGACAAATACTAGCATGTAATAAGTGCTCATTTCTTTTTAAAATGTACTAATACTTAAGAAAATAAGCACTAATAGCCAATTAAATTGTAGTATTTATAAATAGATACTGGTATAGTTTATTGATTAAATGTAAAAACAGCTTGCCATATTCCATCTGTACACAGTTTTATGAAAGTTGAGATCTTGTGTGTTCGCAGGTCAGTATGAGCACTCTCAGTTCAGTTCTCATGTGCAATATGATCTGAGACCTTTAAATAACACACTGTCCAACATTGCAGGAAGCCTACAGCTGGCCAGAGAAACTCAACACTGACACAAACACACACACACACTGGAGACTAACAGTAAAACATGTGCAAACACGCACAAATACATACACAAACTCTCAATGTGTTCCTATACTTTCTGGAAAACTTATTAGTGTTTTAGATATATATTGGCTGATTTGCACCTACCTCATACGAACATTGATCACCTCATACGTACATTGATGTTATATTGGTAGAACGGGCACACACACGCACACAGCTGTCACCTGTCATGTAGATGAGTCATATCTCGCAGTGATTCTGCGGTTATATGGACGCACCTGTCAGTGTCTCGTCTCCAGTCTGTCTCCAAAGGGAAAAGCAAATTATATTGCTCACATTCAGTGTTTATTTCACATCCGCATTTGGCCTGCTCTTATTTTGACATGGAACAAAATATCAAAAAACAGTTAAAAAAGAAAAGAAAAGCGCACACTTACAGTATATTAACAAATTCATTAATAGACACAGTTAATGTATAAATATGTCCATATACACACAAAAATGACTACAAATAAAATAAAAAAATATATAAATAAAAACATATTAGGTTCTAGATGGCTGAAAATGTTTTTTACTATTATTTCTACCATAATTGTTCATAAGCTATCATTTTATAAAAATGTTACACAAAACCAGTGGTAAGTATTCAGTTTGAATGCTGAGTAATAGGACAATATTCTGAGGCTTAAAACAATTTATATATCAGGAAAATCACCCAATAGTGGTCTAAATTAAGTTCTTAACTATGAATACAAGTAGCTTGCAAAAAAAAAACTGGCAAACTGAACTGTCATTGTGGCAAAGATAAAAGCAATTAGTTATTAGAAATTAGTTGAAATAAAATTCTCTCTGTTAAACTTCAGTTGGGAAATATTTTAAAAAGAAATGAAATATTACAGCTGGGCTAATAGTTTTGTCTTCAACTGTATGTGAATTTTCTAATCAAAATTCCGACCAAACAACAACTCCCTCAGTTGTTTAGTTTGTTAAAACAGTTTCTTCATCAGGAGGGGAACTTCAATGCTATGTGGAAACTTCCACTATGAGGATTTTGTCAGAAGCCAATCATCTGAAAGAGTAATAAAACGGGCCAATGAAATGCCATTGAGCAGAGATGGCAAAAGTACACAAATCCTTTACTCAAGTAGAAGTACAGATACTCATGTTTGAAACGACTCTGGTAAAAGTTGAAGTACTGATTCCACTTTTGTACTCAAGTAAAAGTAAAAAGTAAAGAAGCACAGCCTCAAAAATGTACTTAAGTAAAAAGTACCCATACTACTACATATTTTAGTTTCACTAGGTAGGTAAATATCTGGTTTCCCCCTCAGTCCAAAGACATGCAGTATGGGTGAATAGATCAACTAAATTGGTCCTAGTGTATAAGCGCAGGTGTGATTGCAAGAGTGTATGGGTGTTTCCCAGTACTGCATTGTAGCTGGAAGGGAATCTGCTGCGTAAAACATATGCTGGAATAATTGATGATTCATTCCGCTGTGGTGACCCCTGATAAATCAGGGACTAAGCTGAAGGATAGTGAGTGAGGAAAGGTAGCTAACTAGACTTCACATCCAATTTCATGAAAGTAGCCAGCATCACACCATGCAATATGGCACCAACATTGCTCAAAAAGTCGACCCATGTATCATCATTCTGATGCAAACTCACAGCGTTCATCATGTAGTTTTGTGGCTGTTAGATCAAAATCAACAGCTGACATTTATAATGATATACTCTAAAAATAATTCTGTAGTCATGTATATCTTTATAATAAGTATCTTCTATTTTACACTGAATTCTGTCCAATAGTTATCGTATTTGCAAAGTTTTTTTTGCATTAGCAGCACTCAAACATAACCCGTTATTTTAGTGTTTTTTTCCTCAGGGTATTGTGGATATTTTATTTAATGATTATACATTAATTCTGTTAATACATTTATTCTATGCTTAAAGCTATACACAGGCTTGACCACAACCTACATAACTTGTGCATGATCTTTTATTCATGTGATAAATTCAGGATCTTTTGCATTATATTTTTAATCATAAATTGACCAGTAAAGTTACTTTTGTTGCTGTAAAATATTTGTTCAAAAATTAATTGAAGACAACAGTATAGGCTTATATGTAAAATCATATAGTCACTAAAAAAATCAATAAAAACTGAAAAATAGCATAAATTATGTATTAGGAAATATGAACTTATCAGAAATAAAGAAATACATGTAAAGCCTGTAAAGCTTCTCAGGTAAGTGAGGTAAGTTAGGGCCAGGGGGCATGTTGGAAGGCTGCGCCTCTGGTGATGTGGTTAACCTGGCAAACCTCTTAACAGTGACATGGTAAGGTTTAATCGCTGTGGCTTTTTCCATACATTTCCCCATAGTGGAAGTTTCCACATAGCATTGAAGTTCCCCTCCCGCTGGGGAAATAAACAGTTACTAAAGTAATCCTCGTTCCCTGAGGGGGGAATGGAAATGCGATGTTCCTTCGTCACAGCGATTGCCCCTTAGCTGTTAGCTGTAAAAGGCTCTACAGCTAGAAAAGGTGACTCAGTGTTGCACAGCTGGGATCTTTGTACAATATTGAGTGTCATTGCTGTCAGCTGTGCATGCTGATGCCACCAACTCATTGGCATTTCATTGGCCCGTTTTATTACTCTTTCAGATGATTGGCTTCTGATGAAATCCCCATAGTGGAAGTTTCCACATAGCATTTCCGTTCTCCTCTTCGGGGAACGAGGGTTACTTTAGTAACCATTTCGTTCTCCATAATGAATTACATCAGGGGTTCTCAAACTCGGTCCTGGAGGGCCGGTGTCCTGCAGATTTTAGCTCCAACTTGCCTCAACACACCTGCAAGATCTAGAAAGCCTAGTTAGAGCTAGATAGATTATCTAACTTTGCAGGACACCAGCCCTCCAGGCCCGAGTTTGAGAACCCCTGGACTACACGCTTGCAATTATTTTTTGGGACTGCCTGCCTACGTTCTTCTTTTCAATAATCCAAGACTAGCATATATATGACACAAAATGGAAGAAAGCACCTTGTTTCATTGCATTTTAATATGAAATGTATAGAGAAAAACATTTAGTTTTTTTTAAATAAAGATTTAATGAATCTTTTCAAATATAACATCAACTGTACTTGATCGGATATTATAGAATATTTACAAAGCAAATATATACTGTATGTGCTATGGTGTGTGAACAGGCTGTCCAAGTAAACCATAAAACTTTAGATTGGTTTGTGATTTCTACACTGAAAAAAAATCTGTTAAAGGTGCAGTAGGTGATCGTCTTCAGAAACATTTTTTGTTGTTCTGGTTGAAAGTCTCTTCACATTCCAATAGTAATGATTAAAGGAAATGATCTAAATGTATTTATATGTATTTTTATAATTTGAGTAAGGCATAAGACTATAAAATGTTCATCCAATTACAATTTGTTGGGCCGATAATTCCTAAAAATTCTGTTAATTAGCCCAAACTGTCTGTCAACACATAGGGATTTATACAACTGCGCACCTTTGTTCACACAGATCTGCCAATGCATGTTCACATTGCCAATGCTCAATCAAAACTTTTTAAAATCCTGAATCAATATTGGATATTGGAATCAATATTACTTTTGCACGCTGGAGGAAGGATGACACCATGGCTGAAGTTTTTCTGTTAGACAGGTAATGTTCTGTTTTAAAGTATTTTAGTCCCCCAAACCTGATGTAGATTGTGTTGTTAGGAAAGTGTTGTTCAGCCACTGAAATCTGTGGCGAACAACTGACTATTTTCAGTTTCATAAGGTCCTTTTACTGCATCAATATCGTAGATTTTTATTTAGTTTAACAACAAAACATCAGTAAAAAGCTCTATTCCGCCTAGCCTGCTTTACTGACCTGAAGTTGCTTTTATATTCACATTGGTTCATTTTTGAACAATGACAACCTGTGACGCGCTCCCTATATTGTTTACCATGCTACTGTGAATATTCACTCTGAAATAGCATGTAAGTATAGCTTAGTAATTAGTGTAATTCCTGCACGTAGTCGGCCAAGCACTAAGCATACAGAAGTCACTTTAGGACAAAGCGCATTAGAGAGTGAGACCAGTGATCTGGCATGCATGAAATATTGCACATTATGACAAGTTCTGCTTGCTACAAAACGGAAAACGTGCTAGATATAATACAGTTTTTTATTCAGAATTGTAGAATATAAAGTACTATACAGTTTTCCAACTAGCGAATGACATGATCTAGTGAGTCCCTCTTTAGTCATCAGGCCCTGTCATCTTTAATATGTGCGTTCGCAATTTCAGCAGGCGTGGCTTTGGACGGCAGGGGAGACACTGTGTTTCAAAGATATTATGTTAATGGTTAGCATTTAGGCAGATCTCCTACTGCACCTTTAAATTTTTAAGCTGAATCAAATTAACCTTATGAGTCCATTGAACTTATATTATGTTAAATGGACTGAAGACAGCTTGTGTAACTTATAAAATTAAGTTAGAACATGATTAACTTAGTTTAATAAGTTACAATGACCTAAAACATACGCTGTCAGGACTAATTGATCATAAAAAAAATGTACAGTGTACAATGCAGATTATTTAAAAGCATTGAGGGTGGAAAACACTTAATCCATTAATCAATTAATAATCAAAACACAAAGTGTAAATGCAAATCTAAAAAGCAGGCAAAAAGATCTTTCCTCACCAGGCAATATAAAAATGCAGCAGTTCTTTAAAGACACATTTATGCAATACTATAACCACAAAAACAAATGCATGACGTGTTCCCAAACCATTCGTGATCAATGTTTACAGTACTGCTTAAAGCACACATGATGGCCAAATAACAAAGCAACCAGATAATTAAAATAAAAAATACTATAATAGTCTAACTGCACATCAGCCTGTCATAAAGTCAACACATCCCAAACATGTTTTATAGATATTTAAACGGGCAGTTCACCCAAAATCAAAGCGACCACAGCATTTACTCTTCCTGTTTCTTTATTTTGTTAAACACAAAAAGAAGATATTTTTTACAATGCTGGTTTCTGGCAACCATTGACTTCAATTGTAGGAAAAATTTATTATAGAAGTCAATTAGTGCCAGCTACCAGCATTTTTCAAAATATCTTCTACTGAGTTCTGAACAAGTGAAAGGTGAGTAAATGATGACCAAATTTTCATTTTTGGGTGAACTATCCCTTTAATGCATTTCGATGCATACTACTATTCATGAGTCGAATCAGTTGTAGTGATGCTGGACTGTGCGGCCGATCACTAGAAAGAGAAGACCAGACAGAAAACAGAAGAACACGCCGACGGGAGCAAACATGAAGGACAGGCCGTAAGTCATGTTCAGCTCGAAGTTTGCACACTTATTTAACTTCTGATAATCCTTGTATAAGCTTATTACATCCAGAACATCTAGCCAGATAACATACATCGCTGTGACGACTAAAAGGAAGAAACCTGGAGAAAGAGACAGCAGTGAGAGGTGGAGAAATGAAAATAAAGAGGAAAGAGAGAGCAGTTACTGTAAAGGTTTGTGAAGTTTATAACACATTGTGTTGAAGAAATGCATCTTGCATTAATATTGGCATCCCGTGAAAGTTATATACAGTATTTATTCGTTAACCTTTTGATCTTTTGCTTTAATAAATAGATATGCACTGAGTTAACGTGAACGAACAATGCTTGACCCGTATCGCACCCACAGACTCTGTAATCACCACAAACCAATGGTAGCTCAAAGGTGTTTAGGAGCAAAAACTAACTTTTTTATACATATACAACTTTTATACAAACTGTACACTCACTATTGTAGCTTGTATAACATGTTAAGCAAGTTAAAGGGGTGCTCCTAAACACCTTTGAGCTACCATTGGTGTGTGGCGATAATGGAGTCTGTAGGCGTCTTCACCTTCTTTAATGTGCGATTGATTTTTATTTTATATCCTGGGTCAGACAGGAGAACAACATCCAACACAACAACACCAATTTAGCTATATTAGTTCCAGTAATCCGTATCCTTAGTCTGCTTAACTTCAGCAAGCATCTTTAGAAGAGGCCTCCTTCTGGCACGACAGCCATGCAGACCAATGTGATGCAGTGTGCAACCTATGGTCTGAGCACTGGCAGGTTGACCCCCCACACCTTTAACCTCTGCAGCAATGCTGGCAGCACTCATGCTTGACAAACACAATCTCTGGATATGATATTGAGAAGATGTACTCGGGGGTGGTACACATTTGTACATTTGACTCCATTTTCTTTCTCCAGAAGAAAAAAATATTATCAGACATTCTGTGAAAATTTCCTTTCTCTGTTAAACATTATTTGGGAAATATTTAAAAAAGAAAAAAAATTTAAAGGGGGTTTACTAATTCTGACTTCAACTGTACATATTAGTACCTAAAAAGTACAACAGTATATTTTGTGGTACCTCTAAGGCACATGTGTCAAAGCCAGTTCCTACAGGGCTGCAGCCCTTCACAGTTTATTTCCAACTGTGCTTCCAACACATTTACCTGTAGGTTTCAAACAAGCCTGAAGGACTCAATTAGTTTGATCGGGTGTGTATAATCAGGGTTGGAACTACACTATGCAGAGCTCCAGCCCTCCAGGAACTGGCTTTGACACCTGTGCTCTAAGACATAGGTCTCAAACTCGATTTCTGAAGGGCCGCAGCTCTGCATAGTTTAGCTCCAACCACCTCCAAATCACACCCGCTTAATACTCTCTAATAGTCTTGAAGACCTTGATTAGTTGGATCAGCTGTGTTTAAATTGGGGTTGGAGTAAAACTGTGCAGAGCTGCAGCCCACCAGAAATCAAGTTTGTGACCTAAGGTAACAGTTTGGATCTTTTAAGTACAAAAGTCTACATTTTGGGTACAAAAGTGCACCATTTTAAAAAGGTATCACATCAGTGACAGCTTTTGTACCTTTGTTTCTGTGGTCTTGGCCACCATGCTGCAGCTCAGTTTCAGGTTCTTGGCAGTCTTTTTATAATCTACGTGTGCACTATGTTTATGTATATATAGTCATTTTTTTCTGATTCTTAGAGGGTTATTTGCCATTAGGTGACATGTTGAACCTTTGAATGACCAGCTTGATAGAGTGAGAGCAATAACTCCAAATTTAACTCAACTGCTCTACATTCAAGATTGGAAAACCTTTGCTATATTCGAAATCACACCCTATAATCTTATTCACTATTCCTTTCATTAGTTTACTAATATAGTCCACTTATAGGAGTGAATATAAAGAAGTGAGTCAATTTGAGAGGTTATTCCAGCAGTGATAGTTACTTAACACTTAGCGAGTTTTCTATTTGTAATGAAACAAAGTGTTTTGATTTCTGTCTTTAACTTTAATTAAATAAACAACTAAAAACCCATCTCTTCCAAGAACACCTGAACCCCGGAGAATAATACTAAAACCACCAATTGAAGCATTTTCTCTCTCTCTCCTACTCTAGCACTAAATTCTCGGAGCACAAACACGTTACTTTGAAAAAATAGTACTTTATTGCCTCTTCTTGATGAATCGCTGAATACCTCCTCAATTTTAAGTCGCTTTGGAACAAAGCATCTGCTAAATCAGTGTTTTTCAACCGCGTTCCTGGAGGACCACCAGCACTGCATGTTTTGGACGTCTCCTTTGTCTGTCACACCCATCACTGGTCTTTCAGTCTGTGCTATCAGGATCTGAATCAGGTGTTTGGTTAAGGAGACATGGAAAATGTGCAGAGCAGGTGGTCCTCCTGGAACGTGGTTGAGAAACACTGCGCTGAATGCAAATGTAAATAATAGTCATTTTTGAAACTTACACTGATTGGATTCCGCTATGGATGCCATCTTGTGGTCAGCAATTTTAAATTAATTTGGCGCAGAAACTTGCACAGTGTTGTCGAGTGTACATGGGTTGTACACTCCTTATTGTGGTGCATTATGGGATAAATTGAGTGCACTTCAGAACATTCACTATGGTTTTGTACATCCTTAAAAATGGTTGCTCCCTCAAATAAAGTGCATTATTTAAGGGTAAAGAGGGTGAATTTGGATTCAGGTAACACTAACAAGTCACATGACACTGGGAAAAGAAAATGTCTAACTGGGCCCTGTCTGAACGCTTTCTCTTAGGGGTGTACTTACTTTTGTTGCCAGCAGTTTAGACAGTAATGGATTTGTGTTGAATTTGTGTTTAATTTTGAGAGGACAGCAGAGGTTTACTGCTATACAAGTTGTACACTGACTACTTTATTTTGTAGAAAAATTGTAATTTCTTCAATGTTGTCACATGAAAATATTTATAAAAATGTAAGGGATGTTCTCAATTCTATTAGATGCTGTATAGTTATATATGGACAGATTTCCATTATTATTGTCAATATTCTCAATTATAATCAATTATACTCTATACCTAATCTATAATTACAGTCAATTAAAGCTTTTTTTGCTAATATTTTGAGCAAAAGGTTAAATAATAAAAATGTAAAAATTCACTGATGCCTTTGCTTATACTGTATTTACCAAGTGTGCTAACATTACAAGTGGAGTGCGCTGTAGCATCTTATGTAATCTCCAACTTACCAGAAATGAAGTAGAGTGCACCGCCTGCTTTATAAAGGCGATGACTGGCGAATGGAGCTGCACAGATGATAATAAAACCACCGGCCACCACAGCGGCCACACCAACCAACATGGAGACGCTCCAGAAGCCTCTGTAGACTGAATAATCATGCTTCTCATTAACACCAGGCAGATTCAGTGATGTGCTCAGTCTCAGTGAAACAGAGTTACGCTATACAGAGTAATGTTGTTCTGTAAAATCACATGCCATATACTGTTTGCAACCTCAGAGCGAAGCAGGATGTTTGCTGAAAACTGCTTAATTTTAACAGATTCAAAGATGTGGTGTCAACTGAAAAGTTGTTTCAATGGATTTATTTTATACTAAGAATTCTGACTGCATAGGACAAGGAAGCATAAGGGAAAAATACTGTATGACTGATTTTGATTTTATAATGACAGCTTAAAAAAAATGCAATAATGCCAGACAATGTATTGTATAACTCGGATATGACCAAAAATAATATATAAAAAAAATAATAGAATATATATATATATATGAATAAAATAGAAATTGATTATTTTTCTGATTATAATTTAACCATGACCACAACCATCGTCTTTTTCACGATAAGAAACCGAGTCAAAAGCTGAAAATGTAGCAAAAAATTAAACGAAATAAAATTCAGGGATGGGCAGTATTTATGATACATGTATTTTAAATATGTATTTTAAATACAAAATAGTAGTTTGTAATTTTTTTTTGATGGGGTTGATGAAAATAGTTCAATATTTTCTATCAAAATACTTTAGGGCAGGGGTCGGGAATCTTTTTTCAGCAACGAGACATTTCTAATTTTTTTGGCAAATGCATTTTTTTAAAGAGCCTATGGGTGTCGCGATTCAAGTTGAAATGTCCTTTTATTCGTATACATTTTGCTGTAAAAAAATACAGTAAAAAGGTCATTATAATTGTATTTTTAATAGGAAACTATTGAAGGATTTTTTTTTTATAACAGTTTTAACTTTTTAAACTTTAAAATATTATCGAAGGGAGACAGCTGGAGAGCCACATATTTTTGGTCAAAGAGCCACATGTGGCTCCCGAGCCATAGGTTCCCTACCCCTGCTTTAGGGTCTTGTATTTTTGTATTTTGAAAATACTGTAAATTACTTTGTAAGAAGTCTGCATGATGACATCACAAAAATGCAGCCTCTGATTGGTGCTTTCTTAGTTATTTGCCTAGGCTTGAGATCAGAACAGAAAATGTATTTATAGTGAAAAAAGTGGAAAATTCTTGGAGTATGGAGGGAAATTATGCATCACATTGTGGGGATACCTATGATAATTCATTGGCTGTTTAAATTGCCAGTAGTATAGTTAATGAAGAGGAAAGATGTCTGCAAAAAGATGTCAAGGTGGGACAATATATAAAACACAAATATTTAATACAGCAAATTTTATTTGCAAAAAAACTAAATTTTTAGTAATTTTAAGATATTATGTTTTTATGTTGTGCATTGAAGAAATTATGTGGAAATTACATATGGAAATAACTAAAACTTGATTTTTTTAGATTACAGAAATCATTTGTTACATTGAGTAGGCCCTTTGAAGAGTTCAATTGCAAAAAAAAATAGATTTATAAAAAAATCTGTAAAAAAAATTAACACTTCATATATCACCCTTTTAAAATATAAAAATGTTAAGAGGTTGAATAATCATTGTACAGAGATTATATCAAATTTACAGGCCACACAATGGGTAGAAACATAATAACATAAACAACAGATATAGTACTATATTCTAACTCATTATCTGCATTGAACAAGGCTTCCTGTATGAGATTTGTTTAAAAATATATACTAAATGACAAAAAAAGAAAGAAGAAAAAAAAGTATCTATATGCATCTACTTATGTACGGTGGTAGTAGAGGCAGAGAATCCGCTAAAACTTGTTCAGAGAACAGCTGTTGCTATCAAATATTGATCGAATAGGCCTATTCATGGGAGGTTTGCAAGGAAGGTTCATGCTAACTTGTAAAAGTATTCTGTAGTAAATTTTAAATACTAAATACAGTATTTTATTTTGATACATTTGTGGCTGCTGTATTTTGTAGTTTATTTTGATACACCTAAAATGGAGGTATATGGTATTTTATTTTAAAATACATTTTAATGTATTTTTGCCCATCCCTGATAAAAACTGATTTCAAATGTATTAAAAATAAATAACATAAAAATAAAAATAATTAAAAATTGTTTAAAATCTAGATATAGAGGAGAATATCTAGAATATCTAGATATAGAGGAGCTCCTTAAAACATGCATTTAAAAAGCATTTAAATAAATTGGATTTTGGCATTTGGGCATAAATGATGATCTCCTTTAAAACAAAAGGTAACACTTTACAATAAGGTTCATCAGTTAATGCCTTTACTAACATGAACTAATCATGAAAAACACTTGTACAGCATTTATTAATTATAATTGAACATTTACTTATGCATTATTAACATCCAAGTCCATGCTTGTTAACATCAGTTAATGCACCGTGAGTTAACATGAACTAACAATAAACAACTGTATTTTCATTATCTAACGTTAACTAACATGAACAAATACTGTAGTAAATGTATTGGTCATTGTTTGTTCATGTTAGTAAATGAATTAGAGTATGAATTAAAATAAAAAGACATCTAGAGGGTCCATTAAAATATGACTTTAAAATACTAAAAAGATGTTGACGTTAGGGGCATAAAATCTTCTCCAGTTATAATAAAATAAAAATAATAATCACATTAAAACAAAACCATCAAATACAATAAACTTACTTATGGCAGACTCATAGTTGGTAGTGTTGTAGATTGGGTCAGGGAAAGGAAAGGGCAGAAGATATGCAGGTTTGCATTCCCTCGCATGTGGCTGATTTTCTAAAAGAAAACCAAAGAAATGCAACTTTTTAAAATGGTGAGTTTTAAATTATTAATTTATTTAATATTCAGAAGTGTTCCATATTCAAGCTGTTTGCTGACTGAAGTAATCTGAACACTTATTCACTCTCTTTGAACTTTCTGTAGGGCAACAGGTCAAAAATCTTTGATATTTGTAGTCAAGTGTCCAACAGAGCTTCACAAGAGGCCTATAACTACAACATTCAGTGAGCAGGTCACTGCACATTTTTTGATATAAAATACTGGTAACATTCTGTTTAGATTAGATCATCATGTACAATTTTTACAGCATTGGCCTTTATTAGTTTATTCTTACACACATTAGAATGGTACAGACACTGTGTTGGGTGTAATTAGTTACAAAATATAGTTACTGTAAAGGATATTTAGATATATAGTAAGGGATTACTTTTCATTTTATGTACAGTCATTTAATTTAGTTACTTATAACATGCTTGCCTACTGTAAATCAATTCAATAGTTTTAATAAATTCAGAGCAGAGTAATAAAATACAAGTATGCAGACGACTGAAAGCAATAAGAAACAGTGATCTCTTAAGAAACAAAAAATTGAGTCAGAAATTAATCATACAGTATATGTATGAAATAATTGTTACTTTGAAATGTTTATTTTGTTCAGTTTTTGTTTTGATTTTTACATTTTTACCAAAGCTAAAGAGTTCTGCTTGGCTCTAAAGATGAGAATTAAAAGAGTGTAATTCCTATTGTCTATGCATTTAGATTTGTAGGGATTTTAAATAGTATTGAGTAAAGTTAATTACTTCTTACGTACTGTAATTAAGTTACTTTTCAGACATAGTAATTAAAAATACATTTAAATACAAATTTAATGATGTAATTAATTACTTTTTTGAAGTAACTTACCCAACACTGTGCAGAGAAGAACATTAGCATACATTACTAAAAAAACAGAAAACTAAAGACTCCTCCGAATGTATATTGCTTCAAAGCAAATACAATAATTCATTACCAAACCAGAATTTCCATAAATTGCCATTGGTTATGACGTCATCGAAGGTACAGTGCCAAAAGAAGCCCTCATGATGAAAGGTGATGTTCTGGGCTTCACTATCGTGGTCGTGACCCTGGTTGACCTTATTATCGCCTCGCTGTGAAGGAGCAGAAAGCAGAGGTCAGAGAGCAGTCCACACCTGTTGTGGAGCCAAAGAAAAATAACAAAAATTCCAAACAGCTGGAGGACAGACACTGGCGCACAGTGGATGGGTAATTTTATGTATGCATTTACATGCAAGTTACAAGTAGATGTCAAAGACATTATTTCCAACCTTGCTGGGAAACCCAATGTAAACTGATAGCCGTTAGCTTGTTGACTAGAAACCATTTTGACTTAAGGGGTCAAAAACGAAACACCATTTTAACAGCAGAAAAAAAAAAAAATAATTGGTTTTAATCATGGTTTTATCATTCTAAAATGAGCCCAACATTAAAATTAAACATTAAAAATCTATTGAGGACTGTACACATTTAGGTTACAACGGTTGTCCTTCAGGTAAATTTTAGGCCAATATTTCAGCTCGCCAGCTATAAAACCATTTTTTACAACCCAAAAACACTGGCTTTGTTGTTTTTTAGTTCATTTGTTTACAGGGTCAATGCACATTAATAAACATACCCGTAAAATGTGCCAGAATTAGCCAAGAATGGCTATTTTCCATCTGTAGACCCTTGACAGAATGCTGAAAACATTGATGAAGGAAGTTTGTGATGAAGACTAGGTTGTATCTTCATGCAAAATAGATTTGAGGATTGAAATGAAATGTATCTGCTTTATTGTAGAAATAAAAGCTTAGAACACTGTAGACCATCAATAATGACCAGCCTGTCCATCTAGAGAGCTAACATATTCTAAACACAGTTGTAGAGGCTTAAATCTTCGGGAAAATTGTGAACCGGACTACAGGTGATTGATGCACTTATTACTTACAAAAAATAATTCTGGAGACAACTAAGATAGGTACATTTATTTACAAGCACCACTAGTCAAAATAAACAGAATTAGCATAATACATGACACAGCTTCAAGGTTGAATTATAACATTTGTGTAAAACAATTAACAGGTTGTGATGGGTTCAGAATATACTTCTTCTCTTTTATGATATTAAAAATGTGGGTTATTTTAAGTCACATTTGGGTAAAATATGGACAAACCCATTGGCTTGGTTTAAAATTTGACTTAAAGGAATAGTTCACTCATAAATGAAAATTAGTACACTACTCACCCTCAAGTTGTTCCAAACTTGTATGAGTTTCTTTCTTCTGTTGAACACTAAAGAAGATATTTTGAAGAAAGCTGAAAACTAACCATTGACTTCCACAGTAGGAAAAACAAATACTATGGAGGTCAATGGGTACACATTTTCGGCTTTCTTCAAAATATCTTCTTTTGTGTTCAACAATAGAAAGAACCTTATAAAGGTTTATTTGAAACAAGTGAAGGGTGATTAAATGATTACATAATATTCACTTTTGGTAAATGTTTTATTTTAATTAATTAATTTAAAAATGAAACCAATGGTTCGTTTTGTCCAATGTCATATTAAATGATTTTGATTAAAAAAAAAAAAAAAAAAACATTGTGTCTATTGTAGACAAGAAGCATTTCATACTTAAGTTGCTTCCCAACCAATCATCACATGGTCAATATGCCATAAAAATTATGCCATAATTTACTTGCCATCCACTAAATGAGTTTCAACACAAAAGAAAATATTTTGAAGAATGTTGGTAGCTGTTATGATGATTTTTATAAAATATCATTAGAGTTCAATAGAGAAAACAAGTCATAAAGGTTTAGAGCCACTGGTCAGTGAATAGGCTAAACATGCATGGTATTACTGAGATGACGGAATTAGCTTCCCTCTCAAAAATGCTACGTTGTTGCAACCCAAATTTGAGCAAAACATGGGCTATCTACTGGGTTGAAGATCGATTTAAAAAATAATAATTTAACCTTTGGGACTGCCTATACTTTACCCAAATTTAAGTCAGTATTTTAGAGTGTTCCAAAACAGGAGTGTAAATGAAGAATGTCATGTTTTGTACAGGTTGTCATGTTATCGGAAAATTGGTGCTGATAGAATCACATATAAGGGCACAAATTCCATTGTTTCTCTTTCATTTCATCATATTTTAAAGCTGTATATAAACTTTTCTGCTTTTATAGGTCAATGTCACAGATGTGAAGGAATAAGTGGAGGACTGAAATCAAACTAAACCTGCTAGTTATTCTGTCAGGATTTCGAGCAGTGTTGCTGCTTGTTGTCATCCACTATACACACTACAGTATGTGTTAAAACAATCCGTTTTAGGGTTTCAATGGCCATATACAAAACAGCATGACACCATAGAACAAATGGATCACGCCAAAATCTGGCTAATATCTCCCTTATCATCTTTCAGCCTCCCCAAACACAATTCAACTTAAATTCATTAGCTAATAAATTTGTATTATTTCAGTCATATGACATTCTTACATGGTTACTGATGGTAAGATTTAGGTAAACAATAGTCTTTTTCCTGATAATCAGTTCCATAACAATTACTTTTGCACAAATCTAAAAAATCTAAAAGGTTGGGGTGGTTCAAAGGTTTCCAGCTTTCTTCAAAATATCTTCTATTATGTTCAACAGGTTTGGAACAAGGGTGAAGGGTGAGTAATGATGGAATTTTCATTTTTGGGGGAAATAACCCCCAACTCAGGTTGGGTACATTTCACTTTTCCCTCCCAAATCTTTATGAGGGAAACCAGATTCATGTGTGACTTCTATGAATAGCCACAGTGCTGAGATTCCAGTTTTGCTATTTAGTATTAAGTGTAGTATCACACTGCAGCATGTGATAGTCTTGAATCTCTGAGACTGTAAATAGTGACGTACGGGGATGTCATATGACTGCCACAGCTTGGAAACCAAATATGCCTGAGGATCAGTGAGGATCAAACAGCTGGATTTTAGTACACCAAAAATCTAAAAGATGGAGTTAAACAGACAGCTTTTTGAAATGACACCATTCTTGTTGTCAATTAAATACTCGACCATGCCCATTTTCATATTACCCCTTTATTAAAATACTTGAAGCAACACACCCACCTCTGAAGGAACCGGACCATTTGAATGTGAATTGCAGGTCTCAGATGCCAAGAGCCAATAGTCTGTGCCAAAAGACAAGAGGATGAAAAGAGTTGCCAAAGCACCGAAGAGCCCAGCGAAAAATACAGCCACATGTAACTTCATGATCTCAGAGCGTAAGTTTTTCAACTGTTCACTGCTTGTTAAACAGTCTCTCCTCCTTCCCACATGAAGTAGGCAATGAAATTATGTAACTCCTCACAATCTGAGCGAAAAAGTAGTCCGGTTATGCTCAGCAAGGTTTATGGCATGTGGACACAAGTGGCTGTTCTAGGACTCTTCTTCTCTCCGGTGTGTGTCTGTGTGTGTGAATTCAAGACCTGACACTGGGTCGGGAGTGGGCTTCATGACAGCGCACCAGTGTGGGGCTGCACATTGGGCTATTTTGGTCAGTTGAGTGAAGGTGCCTGCTGCCAGTCAGAGGAGTGGTTTAAGAATGAGATTGCAGGAGAGAGATGAGCCGAGTAGACCAAAATATCACCCCGTTGGACAATCAGCTGAGGGTGGAATGAAATTGAAAAAACAAGAGACCTGCATTCCCAATGTCTGTCAGAATTCCCACCACCAACTGAGAAGAGAACTCTGAAGCTAATTTTTAAACCAATTCAATCACATCGTGCGATGATTGAACTTGTAGTTTGGCATATTTGGTACCAATGACACATAAAAATTGTGCAGTCTGAACTGGGATTAAGACATACCAGATATTTCTGTGTTTCTTTTTTTAACTTAGTCTTAGATCCCTAAGTTAGTGTTAGATAGTGTTAGATCACCCAAAACTAAAAATCTGTTCTTTGATACCCTCATGTTTTTCCAATCCATGAAACATTTGTTCATCTTCTAAGATGTTTTACATAAAATCTGTGAGATCTCTGACCCTCTATAGACAGATATGTTCAACGTCCAGAAAAAGAACCAAAAACTTTAAAACAATCTTGTGACTTTTAGCTTGGTTCATCTGTAATCGTACAAAACTTCCAACTAAGCGCTTACCTCCGGGCAGACGGCTGTTCCACTGTTACCAGTTTTCCCACTGGTTCACCATGTATGTCTGCAGGCTTGGGAGGCAGAGCTGAGTTGACCATGGCAACAGGGTTCGAGTCTGGTGAAGAATGGTTCCAGAAAGCAGGTAAAACAAAAGCTAAAGAATAAAATAAACATGTAAATAACAGGGTGAGAACGTGGGAAGATCTGAAAATGCGGCAAAAATCTGGCGGCCGCGAGGGCTTTTCTTTTTCTGGATTGCTTTTCAAAACACTATCGGTTCGGTTTAGGGAAGAAGATGGTGAGTGGGTGGGTCGGTCAGTCGACAGTGGCCTCTGGTGGATTTACGTGAGAAGAGCAGGCACGAATGACACTCGCAAGAGAAATCTGAGATCTGAAAAAGCATACACAGCTGCCTCTGGTGGATTTGTGTATTTCGCGCTCTCTAGAAATGTAGACAGGGGTACGTATCCATAATGAGCCTGGGTTGTTTTTGGACTTTGTCAGTCTTGTGACCTTTGCTGTCTGAGAGAGCTTTCAGATTTCATCTAAACTATCTTAATTTGTATTCCAAAGATGAATGAAGGTCTCAGGAGGGCTCATGATGGTGAGTCAATTTTAACAAAACTAAAATTTTTGGACCAAACTAGGACACATTATGCTGTTTTATAGGTGTACCATTTAGTTTTGGAGGCCAGGTTGACATGAATTAATTAAAAATCACTTTACTTTTCTCATAATATATACAGCATTACAGCATCTCTCTTTTTCCCAATGTCTGAAACAGTTGGTTTAAGGATGCTGTCTCTCTAAATTCCTTCTTTCCAAGAGTCTGCTTTAATTGGTCAGTTGTTGCCCTGTCTGTTTTGATAGGTCAACTGCTTAAAGTGTGTGTCATAAACCAAACTGAAAACTGAATTTTAGCTACAGAGGATTCCTCGGCACTTGAATATACTGCAGTGATGGAGCTGGCTCTTTGCCGTGTCAATTGCACAGTGTTAGACCTCAACAGGTTTTTTTACAGTAAAATACTGTTTCCCTTTATTGCAGCAAAATACTTGTTATTTTACAGTTATTTACCGTATAATCTACAGTAAGGCTTAACAGTGCATTTAAGGTGAATTTATTTTAGCAGCATAGAAATCAAGAAAATTCATTGCAAAACTACAAAAACAAATTTAGGCAATTAAGCTTCTTTTTTTCTTTGGGAGGCTGTGAACTCCATTTTTGTTTTGTTTTTTACTTTAATATTCTTTATATTATATTCTTCTAATATGATAATAACATATTAATAGGTTTTAAATAAATGCTGTTCTATTTAACTTTCTATTCATCAAAAAATCTCAATGCAGTTTCCAAAATATTAATTGTTTTTCATTAATTAATATAAGAAACAATGATTTTAGCAAGATCATGAAGACTGGACTATGATGCTGAAAAGTAATCTTTGCCATCACAATAAATTGTTATTGCATTTTAAAATATATTTATGCTGAAACATGTTTTTTTAATTGTTATAATGTTGCTGTTTTTGCTATATTGAATAAATACAGCCTGGTAAGCAAAAAAATTCCAAAAATTACAGTAAAATGTTAAACAGAGGTCAATCTCCTTACACTATACATTGTCAGGCTTTAGTTTCTACTTGTATCAAATGTCAATACATGGAAAACAGAAAATATCACCTCATTATATTTCAAGTGGGGCATTTTGCACCAAGAAGATGAACCTGTGACTAATTATCACTGCACTGTGAATGAAGGCCAGAACCTTAAGTGCTACTCCTGCCATATTTGCTCTGAGCTGGAGATATAGAAGGATATTTAAAGATAAGTGGTACAGGAAAAAAAAAATGTAAGCTAAAATTAAAAATAATTACAGCAGATGTCCATCGATGACTGCATGCGGTGGAAGTGTTCTCTGGTGTAGTAATGACAATATGTGGCGTTTCTGCTTATGAGCAGGACTGGTTTTATATAGAGTCCCCTGTGCAGCTAAATTTACCTCTGCGCGTGTTATCCTGTTATAATACTGGGAAACAACAGTGCTTTTCATAAGCAGTTAAATAAAGATGAAGTTAGGGCTGCTTTGCTGTTGATTTGAGTTCATTATTTTAAAAAACAGTTGTTACAGTATATGTACTGGTGTAGAGATTCAAATGCATTAAGCACGAGATGTGAGGATGTCAGGACAGTATGTCAAGATGTCGTTTTTATTTCAATACTATTTTAAAATCTGCTGGTACATTTCAGTTTAGTTTTAGTTTATTTATTCATTAATTTTCCTTAAGCTTGATCCCTTATTTATCAGGGGTCACCCATACACTCTCACATTCACACACTGCGGCCAACTTTGTTTACCCAATTCATCTATACCACATGTCTTTGGACTGTGGGGGAAACCGGAGCACCCAGACACGCGGAGAACATGCAAACTCCACACAGAAATGCCAACTGACCCAGCCGGAACTCGAACCAGTGACCTTCTTGCTGTGAGGTGACAGTGCTAACCACTGTTTTAATATATTTCGTTTCAGTTTTAATAATTATAGCTTAGTAGAGTTAACAGAACATGCCCATTGTTTACTACAGCAAATATAACTTTAACCAATTGTGCAAAACTCTTAGAAATAGCGTGAAAATGAATTGTCTAGTTTACATTTTTTGGAAACGTTAGAGCACTTTTAATGTTTAAATAGAAAAGATATGTTTTATGTTAAAAAAAATCATTCGCTTGACTGAGGTTCTACAACATAATCTCACGGCAATTCGTAACTTTTTGATTTAGTGGTTAATTCGTATCAATTTGTACAATCTAATTCATACAATTTAGTATGATTTGCTCATCACCCATTGACGGTTGGGTTCATAACTGCCAACATTCAGGGGGGGGACTTGGGTTCGCGAAGTGAAGAGCGTGGAGGGAGGTGCGCGTGAACTGGGGAGCAGGTGGTTGCGCGTTGGGTTCGGTGTACATGGGGACTAAGCCAAAAAGCTGGCCGGACTGTACCAAAGAGTTTTTCGGGAGACACAACAATACGGGAGATGAGCGGGAAATGGGTCTGAAATACGGGAGACTCCCGGGAAAAACGGGAGTGTTGGCAGGTATGGTTGGGTTTAGGGGTGGGGTTGGGTGCCACACCTCCTTTTTAAAATCGTACATTTTCATATGACTGAACTCTTACGAATTCGTATGAATAAGCCAGTAAACTGACAAAATGTAAAATACTTATGTTTTCTCGTGAGATCAGGCTGGGTTGTCTGTAAAAGCGCCATCTAAAGATGTTTTTCTAAACAGCCAAGTCAGATTTTCCACCACTGAATGGGAGCTCATTCATTTTGAAAACAATTGTTTATTTATTTTTTTTATTATTTCAGTAAAGATATACATTTATTGATTTTAAAAATGTTATTTCAGTTTATGAAAATGTTTTAAAGGTGCTGTATGTACGTTTTTGACTCTTCTAATGTATAAAAATAACATAATATTTTTGCAAATATTTAAAAAAAACATGCTAAGTGGACATATTTGTTTCTGTCTTTGTTTTGGTCTCTATAACCAGCCCACTGCCAATTTAGCTATTTATTTTTGAGCACTCTGGGTTGCCTTGGTGGGAAAAAAATGTATTTAATTTCAGTTTCAATGTTTGTGGCCATGGCCGAAAATGTGATCACTGCAGGACAGAAGCAGATTCAGAGTTATAGGTTCAGAGTTATAGGTGGTTTTCAATCAGCAAAAATTAAAAACATCACAAACATAAACATTAGCAGAACAGTTTACATCGGTTAGAACACCAAGTCCTAACAACACATGTTTTGAAGACTCCAGCAACAAGCAATTTCTCTGCACCACGCACAACATGACAGAAACATTTAAATACAGCCATTCAGATCTAATAAACATAAAACCTTTTTACACAGTAATAATAATGATTTTCAAATATGCTTATTTTATTTTATTCTCAAGATCTGAAGTAAACTATCTGCTTCTACTTTTAGTTTTGTAATAAATGTTACATAAAATGGTATTCAAGCTCACATTGGTAGCATTTAACATTGCTCATTTAATCAGTAAGAGGTGATCATTGTTAGTAGTTTGCTGTTGTTAAACCGCAAAAATAACCATTTCTAAAATAGAAATTTCAGGTGATGGTTTGTACAAAAACTCCATTTATGAGGTTGGGTTTAGGGTTGGAGTAGGTATAGACATTCATAAAGCACAAAATTGGTCATGTACAAGAAGTTAAATAAATAAAAACTCCAGGTTTGTACAGCCCATTTGGAGCCCAAGGCCAACCCACTTGGAGCTAAAGTCCCACCCACTTGGAGCTAAAGTCCCACCCACTTGGAGCTGACATCCATTTATACTCTTCTGAGCATGCTCACTCCCGTAGTCTGGCAACCTGTATTTGCTTCGAAGGAGAAATCGGTTGAAAAGTTTTTTGATTTTGGAGTGCAATACCTAGTTTAACCACTGGTTGTCAATCTCACCTACTGCACCTTTAACCAACAGTTGTATTCTTAGTTTTAGTTTTTGTTTACTAAATTAACCTTGGTGAGGACTGCATGCGTGGGTCCATGTGAGTTTGTTTATGTCAACTATCTTGGGAACCTCACTGGATCAACTGCACTGGCATGATTGAGTGTCCCCCCTTTCCCCAATTCCATACCCAAGACTGTAAAAGATTTGTAAACAAAATTCCAGACAGCAGTTTAGCCATGACATAAGCTTAGGTTGAGTTGATCACTATAACATGGATATAACTGCAAGCACAACTTGGTTCACTGGAAATAAATGGTAATGAAACCAAGGGAATAGTCATCAGTAGGAACAAATGAGATTTTATTGACCAGATGGGTATCAAATGGCAGTTGGAAGTTTTAAATATCTAAGAACATGCATTGATAGTAAATTGATATTTATTGGAAATGTAGAAAATACTTTTCAAAAAGCAATGCAAAGATCATATCTTACTATGGGTTTACAACACTTTGGTGTGAGTCGACATATTTTGCAGATGGTATATGTTAATTTGTGAGAGTGTTGTGAATTTTTTAACATGACTATGGTATGGACTATTGCCAGTTAAAAAAAAAGCAAAAACTCTTGAAAAAATACCAAATATGAGTTAAACAGTAAGCACTTGTAATTAATGATGATTTTTATCATCCCTTGAATGTTACATTTCAGATTTTGTCATTAATATGATGTTTTAGGCAACCTTAAGTAAGAAAAAATATGTATCAAATGTGCTGCATGCCATAAAAATGTAAATACTTTAATTTGAGTAGGTTTAACTGTGTTAAACTGTATGCATTTTGATTTGATTTGATGATGTTGAATTTATTTGTGTTATTTGTTGTTTTTTTATCTACATATGTGAGGATGTTGAGTCTAATTATGTGAAGCCAATTGACAAATTTCCACTTGTGGATAATAAAGAACATGCTCAAATTCAAATAAAATACAAAGAAAGGGCAAACTAGGGTTATGTGAGGTACAGTAGAGGTAATGAGAGTTTTCAGACACATGGCATACACCCTTTTGACCCATTTAAGAGACACAGCACAGTGTTATCGTGCAACACAAAAGGCTGCAGTTTCAAGATTTCATTTCTAGGAATTGATAGTTTTCGTGCTTGAGCCGTCTGTTGAATTCTACTCTAATTGAAACTTCAAACAAACGAAAAGACAATATTGGAATATATATATTTTTTATTATAGTATTATTTTCCCATATCAACATACGATTGTGCTGATGGATTGTTGGTTTCTATTTTCTTATTATATTATCTAAAAAAACATGTTAGTTTCTGGTGTTTTTTTTTACAGTGTTACAATCTTTTCAGGGTAGGGATGTGACCGCAACAGAAAATGAATGATTGGTGGTGGGTGATGTGCAATGGCTGGAAAAAGAGAGATTGATAACTCGTCTCCCCAAACAAAATTTCTAGAGACTTTTTACACAAGGTCAAATCAAGAAAAGAGAAGTTTATTTACATATCAAAATATAACAAAGAAAACTGGGTATTAATTCAGAAAATTCAGAAGGGGGCAAAGCCAAAACAAACAAAAACAAGCTAACTCCTAATATGAACTTTCGCTAATCTGAAATAAAAAGAAACAAAAATATATAAACTTCCTCTACTAACATAAACAGGAGAAAACAGATTCAAAACAATAGCACCCACCTTCCTACTTAACCCTCAAAATAAACAAATCAACCAGACTCACTTCTCTTTGGGTGAATTATTAGATGTTAACAACAAGATCACTGAAAGTAGAAGTCTGACTTAAATAGCTTCACCACACTGTAAATATTGAAGTCAAATCAAATTTTGAAAGCTCTAACAAACACAAGGTCTGTATGTAGAGAAAAGGTCAGCCACTGCACAATCTAGCCACCACCAACAACAGTGGTTTGAAGTGTAGATCAGGTTAAATACTCTCTCGCCTCTCCCAACAGCCAATCACTGGAAAGATCCAATGATCGCTACCAGGTGGACACAGTTACCTGCAGGGAGAGAGAGACACAGAGAGAGAGAAAACACAAAAGCACATTGTGCACACCAAAATATATGTCTTAGGACGTAACAACAGATACAATTTACTTCACTGTGTTAAAGGGTCACATATCAGAGGCACAGAATTAGTTTGAGCTGAATGAAAACAGTCTACTTTCTAAGAAAACTATTAACGTAGCTGTGAAAAAAAAAAAATTAGGTTATATATTTCAAGAGGGTTGGTATGCCAACAGTTATGTTTAGGGTTAAGGGTTGGTTAGGACAAATTGTTTATTATATTTAAACAAATATAACTTAATACAATTTAAATCACTCCTGAAGATTAATATTATGATCATATAATTAAACAAGAAGTACTATAAAAAAGTGTACATTTTGTTAAATTTCTAGTGCATACAAAAACATATTGGCAAAAACACACAGTCCTAAATATAAACAGCACCCTCGGGTATTGCAACGAGCGGTACAGTCTGACAAAGTTCAGAAAGATTACCAGTAGATGGAGCTCAAGTAAAGTAAATGACTAGAGCTGTGTGGTAACAAGATGCAATGAGTTAAAAATACAAATCAAATATTATATTATATTATATTATATTATATTATATTATATTATATTATATTATATTATATTATATTATATTCTCAAAAGGATGACAGAGAGGTATTTTAAGCCTAATTTAATCAAATTAAGGCAATGAATAAATGAGGCATTAATGCATCACTTTATTTTGCAGTATTGTATGTATCTTGCCCACCACCAATGTGCAGGAACAACCAGGATGATGAAATAACAGAGCAACAGCACCAGTGCACTCATTCAGCACACACACCAGCTATGGGTGGAGAGGAGAGACAATGCTGGAGTCAGTGCAGTGGATCAGGATTGAAAAAAAAGCCTTATAATATGGTTGCTTTCTAGGGTGGTCTCCCATTCAGATAGAAATCATAATCAGCCCTGCTTAACTTCAGGAGGCAACCAGTCTTGGGCTAGAGTGGCTTAAAGGGGGAAAACATATTATTAAACAATGAATTAAACATTAATAACTGACCAAAAACAAATACAGCAAAAGTCTAAATAAGATCAAAGGGCGTGAGAAGTCATTTTGAATTCATTTGAAATTAAAAAATTATCATGTACAGTAACTTTATTTAGGACTAATCTTGACAAAAGAATTTTTTTATTTTTTTGGTCATTTTAGTCACAGTTAGACATTTACTTTACTTTCTTTATTATCCACAAGTGGAAACTCATCTTTGGCTTCACCACACAACTACATCAACCTTCATGTCACACATATCACAAAAAACAAGCAAAACAACATATCCAATGTCATCATATAAATCACATTAAAAACTTAATCAACCCAATTTATATTTTGTCCAAACTTACAAATGAGGAAAGCATTACAGTAAGTAACTTAGCACGAAGAAGCAATACTCACAAGATGGGCTGCAGTACTTTTACAAAGGTTCTGATTGTGTTTAAGTTTATATATATATATATATATAAACTTAATATATTATTATGGTGGCTTGAAAAGCCAGCATATTGTTATCTATCTTAAACTTATTATTATTCTTCTTCTTCTTCTTCTTCTGAGACTAATTTCTAAGTGTATCTCCTCCTAGGCCTTTCAAGCTACATACTTCAAACTTTCATCAAACCTTCAAACTGGTCTGACTCGGGTTGCTATATCTTTTCTAACTGATCCGACTTTGGGTTTTCCGAAAAACGACCCAGAAAAATCCCAAAAGTCCCATTGACTTAACATTGGGTCAAACTTTGTGAGCTCATAACTCTGCATCAGACTGTCCTACAGACTTCTAACTGGACTCATTTAACTCAGTCTAGCCAGCAGCCAATAACTGATGACTTTTTAACTTACTAGCCACTCCCTAGCAACCACTTACAGCACCCTAGCAACTGTCCCATAGACTTCCATTGTAAAAGACTCCCATTTACTTAACATTGGATCAACTTTTGTGAGCTCATAACTCTGCATCAGACTGTCCTACAGACTAGAGTCTGGCCTCATTCAACTCAGTCTAGCCAGCAGCCAATCACTGATTACCTTTAAACTTACTAGCCACTCCCTAGCAACCAATTTCAGCACCCTAGCAACTGTCCCAGAGACTGTGACTAGCTATTCTAACACACGCTAACAGTTTTAACATCCTACTGACATGCTAATCTTGCTAGAAAGGTGCTAGCAACACGATAGTGACATGCTAGTCATGCTAGTAACATGCTAATTCATGCTAGAATCATGCTAACAACATGCTAATTCATGCTAGAAACAAGCTGATTCATGCTAGAATCATGCTAGTAACATGCTAGTTACATGCTAATTAATGCTAGAATCATGCTAGTTACATGCTAATTCATGCTAGTAACATGCTAATTCATGCTAGAAACATGCTAGTAAAATGCTTATTCATGCTAGAATCATGCTAGTAACATGCTAATTCATGCTAGAAACATGCTAGTAACATGCCAATTCATGCTAGAATCATGCTAGTAACATGCTAATTCATGCTAGAATCATGCTAATAACATGCTAATTCATGCTAGAAACATGCTAGTAACATGCTAATTCATGCTAGAAACATGCTAGTAACATGCTAATTCATGCTAGAACCATGCTAGTAACATGCTAATTCATGCTAGAATCATGCTAGTAACATGCTAATTCATGCTAGAATCATGCTAACAACATGCTAATTCATGCTAGAAACATGCTAGTAACATGCTAATTCATGCTAGAAACAAGCTAGTAACATGCTAAAATCATGCTAGTAACATGCTAATTCATGCTAGAATCATGCTAATAACATGCTAATTCATGCTAGAATCATGCTAGTAACATGCTAATTTATGCTAGAATCATGCTAGTAACATGCTAATTCATGCTAGAAACATGCTAGTAACATGCTAATTCATGCTAGAATCATGCTAGTAACATGCTAATTCATGCTAGAATCATGCTAGTAACATGCTAATTCATGCTAGAAACATGCTAGTAACATGCTAGAATCATGTTAGTAACATGCTAATTCATGCTAGAATCATGCTAGTAACATGCTAATTCATGCTAGAATCATGCTAGTAACATGCTAATTCATGCTAGAATCATGCTAGTAACATGCTAATTCATGCTAGAAACATGCTAGTAACATGCTAATTCCTGCTAGAATCATGCAAGTAACATGCTAATTCACGCTAGAATCATGCTAATAACATGCTAATTCATGCTAGAAACATGCTAATTCATGCTAGAATCATGCTAATAACATGCTAATTCATGCTAGAAACATGCTACTAACATGCTAATTAATGCTAGAAACATGCTAGTAACATGCTAATTCATGCTAGAATCATGCTAGTAACATGCTAATTCATGCTAGAAACATGCTAGTAACATGCTAATTCATGCTAGAATCATGCTAGTAACATGCTAATTCATGCTAGAATCATGCTAATAACATGCTAATTCATGCTAGAAACATGCTAGTAACATGCTAATTCATGCTAGAATCATGCTAATAACATGCTAATTCATGCTAGAAACATGCTAGTAAAATGCTAATTCATGCTAGAATCATGCTAGTAACATGCTAATTCATGCTCGAATCATGCTAGTAACATGCTAATTCATGCTAGAATCATGCTAGTAACATGCTAATTCATGCTAGAATCATGCTAATAACATGCTAATTCATGCTAGAATCATGCTAGTAACATGCTAATTCATGCTAGAGTCATGCTAGTTACATGCTAATTCATGCTAGAAACATGCTAGTAACATGCTAATTCATGCTAGAATCATGCTAGTTACATGCTAATTCATGCTAGAATCATGCTAGTAACATGCTAATTCATGCTAGAATCATGCTAGTAACATGCTAATTCATGCTAGATTCATGCTAGTAACATGCTAATTCATGCTAGAATCATGCTAATAACATGCTAATTCATGCTAGAATCATGCTAGTAACATGCTAATTCATGCTAGAATCATGCTAGTAACATGCTAATTCATGCTAGAAACATGCTAGTAACATGCTAATTCATGCTAGAATCATGCTAGTAACATGCTAATTCATGCTAGAATCATGCTAATAACATGCTAATTCATGCTAGAAACATGCTAATTCATGCTAGAATCATGCTAATAACATGCTAAATCATGCTAGAAACATGCTAATAACATGCTAATTCATGCTAGAAACATGCTAGTAACATGCTAATTCATGCTAGAATCATGCTAGTAACATGCTAATTCATGCTAGAAACATGCTAGTAACATGCTAACTCATGCTAGAAACATGCTAGTAACATGCTAATTCATGCTAGAATCATGCTAATTCATGCTAGAAACATGCTAGTAACATGCTAATTCATGCTAGAATCATGCTAGTTACATGCTAATTTATGTTAGAATCATGCTAGTTACTTGCTAATTCATGCTAGTAACATGCTAATTCAGACTCGGCTTTTCAAGCCACCATAAAGTTTGTCCTCAAACTTTAATATCTAGTTATGGTGGCTTGAAAAGCCAGCATATTGTTATCTATCTTAAACTTATTATTCTTCTTCTTCTTCTTCTTCTTCTGAGACTAATTTCTAAGTGTATCTCCTCCTAGGCCTTTCAAGCTACATACTTCAAACTTTCGTCAAACCTTCGAACTGGTCTGACTCGAGTTGCTATATCTTTTCTAACTGATCCGACCTTGGGTTTTCCGAAAAACGACCCAGAAAAATCCCAAAAGTCCCATTGACTTAACATTGGGTCAAACTTTGTGAGCTCATAACTCTGCATCAGACTGTTCTACAGACTTCTAACTGGACTCATTTAACTCAGTCTAGCCAGCAGCCAATAACTGATGACTTTTCTAACTTACTAGCCACTCCCTAGCAACCACTTACAGCACCCTAGCAACTGTCCCATAGACTTTCATTGTAAAAGACTCCCATTTACTTAACATTGGATCAACCTTTGTGAGCTCATAACTCTGCATCAGACTGTCCTACAGACTAGAGTCTGGCCTCATTCAACTCAGTCTAGCCAGCAGCCAATCACTGATTACCTTTAAACTTACTAGCCACTCCCTAGCAACCAATTTCAGCACCCTAGCAACTGTCCCAGAGACTGTGACTAGCTATTCTAACACACGCTAACAGTTTTAACATCCTACTGACATGCTAATCTTGCTAGAAAGGTGCTAGCAACACGATAGTGACATGCTAGTCATGCTAGTAACATGCTAATTCATGCTAGAATCATGCTAACAACATGCTAATTCATGCTAGAAACAAGCTGATTCATGCTAGAATCATGCTAGTAACATGCTAATTAATGCTAGAATCATGCTAGTTACATGCTAATTCATGCTAGAAACATGCTAATTCATGCTAGAATCATGCTAACAACATGCTAATTCATGCTAGAAACATGCTAGTAACATGCTAATCCATGCTAGAAACATGCTAGTAACATGCTAATTCATGCTAGAATCATGCTAATAACATGCTAATTCATGCTAGAATCATGCTAGTAACATGCTAATTCATGCTAGAATCATGCTAGTAACATGCTAATTCATGCTAGAAACATGCTAGTAACATGCTAATTCATGCTAGAATCATGCTAGTAACATGCTAATTCATGCTAGAAACATGCTAGTAACATGCTAATTCATGCTAGAAACATGCTAGTAACATGCTAATCCATGCTAGAATCATGCTAGTAAAATGTTAATTCATGCTAGAATCATGCTAGTAACATGCTAATTCATGCTAGAAACATGCTAGTAACATGCTAATTCATGCTAGAATCATGCTAGTAACATGCTAATTCATGCTAGAAACATGCTAGTAACATGCTAATTCATGCTAGAATCATGCTAGTAACATGCTAATTCATGCTAGAATCATGCTAATAACATGCTAATTCATGCTAGAAACATGCCAATTCATGCTAGAATCATGCTAATAACATGCTAATTCATGCTAGAAACATGCTAGTAACATGCTCATTCATGCTAGAATCATGCTAGTTACATGCTAATCCATGCTAGAATCATGCTAGTTACATGCTAATCCATGCTAGAATCATGCTAGTAACATGCTAATTCATGCTAGAATCATGCTAGTAACATGCTAATTCATGCTAGAATCATGCTAATAACATGCTAATTCATGCTAGAATCATGCTAGTAACATGCTAATTCATGCTAGAATCATGCTAGTTACATGCTAATTCATGCTAGAAACATGCTAGTAACATGCTAATTCATGCTAGAATCATGCTAGTAACATGCTAATTCATGCTAGAATCATGCTAATAACATGCTAATTCATGCTAGAAACATGCTAATTTATGCTAGAATCATGCTAATAACATGCTAAATCATGCTAGAAACATGCTAGTAACATGCTAATTCATGCTAGAAACATGCTAGTAACATGCTAATTCATGCTAGAATCATGCTAGTAACATGCTAATTCATGCTAGAAACATGCTAGTAACATGCTAACTCATGCTAGAAACATGCTAGTAACATGCTAATTCATGCTAGAATCATGCTAATTCATGCTAGAAACATGCTAGTAACATGCTAATTCATGCTAGAATCATGCTAGTTACAAGCTAATTTATGTTAGAATCATGCTAGTTACTTGCTAATTCATGCTAAAAAAATGCTAATTCAGACTCGGCTTTTCAAGCCACCATAAAGTTTGTCCTCAAACTTTAATATCTAGTTATTATTATTATAGACTGACAGACAGACAGACAGACAGATAGACAGATAGATAGATAAACTCCATGAATAAATTACTAAGGACTATGAATATTAATAATAATAATAATAATAGTAGTAGTAGTATTAGTAATAATAATAATAATTATTATTATTGTTATTATGGTGGCTTGAAAAGCCAGCATACTGTTATCTATCTTAAACTTATTCTTCTTCTTCTTCTTCTTCTTCTTCTTCTTCTTCTTCTTCTTCTTCTTATTCTTCTGAGACTAATTTCTAAGTGTATCTCCTCCTAGGCCTTTCAAGCTACATACTTCAAACTTTCGTCAAACCTTCAAACTGGTCTGACTCGGGTTGCTATATCTTTTCTAACTGATCCGACTTTGGGTTTTCCGAAAAACGACCCAGAAAAATCCCAAAAGTCCCATTGACTTAACATTGGGTCAAACTTTGTGAGCTCATAACTCTGCATCAGACTGTCCTACAGACTTCTAACTGGACTCATTTAACTCAGTCTAGCCAGCAGCCAATAACTGATGACTTTTTAACTTACTAGCCACTCCCTAGCAACCACTTACAGCACCCTAGCAACTGTCCCATAGACTTCCATTGTAAAAGACTCCCATTTACTTAACATTGGATCAACCTTTGTGAGCTCATAACTCTACATCAGACTGTCCTACAGACTAGAGTCTGGCCTCATTCAACTCAGTCTAGCCAGCAGCCAATCACTGATTACCTTTAAACTTACTAGCCACTCCCTAGCAACCAATTTCAGCACCCTAGCAACTGTCCCAGAGACTGTGACTAGCTATTCTAACACACGCTAACAGTTTTAACATCCTACTGACATGCTAATCTTGCTAGAAAGGTGCTAGCAACACGATAGTGACATGCTAGTCATGCTAGTAACATGCTAATTCATGCTAGAATCATGCTAACAACATGTTAATTCATGCTAGAAACAAGCTGATTCATGCTAGAATCATGCTAGTAACATGCTAGTTACATGCTAATTAATGCTAGAATCATGCTAGTTACATGCTAATTCATGCTAGAAACATGCTAATTCATGCTAGAATCATGCTAACAACATGCTAATTCATGCTAGAAACATGCTAGTAACATGCTAATTCATGCTAGAAACATGCTAGTAACATGCTAGAATCATGCTAGTAACATGCTAATTCATGCTAGTAACATGCTAATTCATGCTAGAATCATGCTAGTAACATGCTAATCCATGCTAGAATCATGCTAGTAACATGCTAATTCATGCTAGAATCATGCTAGTAACATGCTAATTCATGCTAGAAACATGCTAGTAACATGCTAATTCATGCTAGAATCATGCTAGTAACATGCTAATTCATGCTAGAATCATGCTAATAACATGCTAATTCATGCTAGAAACATGCTAATTCATGGTAGAATCATGCTAATAACATGCTAATTCATGCTAGAAACATGCTAGTAACATGCTAATTAATGCTAGAAACATGTTAGTAACATGCTAATTCATGCTAGAATCATGCTAGTAACATGCTAATTCATGCTAGAAACATGCTAGTAACATGCTAATTCATGCTAGAATCATGCTAGTAACATGCTAATTCATGCTAGAAACATGCTAGTAACATGCTAGAATCATGCTAGTAACATGCTAATTCATGCTAGAATCATGCTAGTTACATGCTAATTCATGCTAGAAACATGCTAATTCATGCTAGAATCATGCTAACAACATGCTAATTCATGCTAGAAACATGCTAGTAACATGCTAATTCATGCTAGAAACATGCTAGTAACATGCTAGAATCATGCTAGTAACATGCTAATTCATGCTAGTAACATGCTAATTCATGCTAGAATCATGCTAGTAACATGCTAATCCATGCTAGAATCATGCTAGTAACATGCTAATTCATGCTAGAATCATGCTAGTAACATGCTAATTCATGCTAGAATCATGCTAGTAACATGCTAATTCATGCTAGAATCATGCTAATAACATGCTAATTCATGCTAGAAACATGCTAATTCATGGTAGAATCATGCTAATAACATGCTAATTCATGCTAGAAACATGCTAGTAACATGCTAATTAATGCTAGAAACATGTTAGTAACATGCTAATTCATGCTAGAATCATGCTAGTAACATGCTAATTCATGCTAGAAACATGCTAGTAACATGCTAATTCATGCTAGAATCATGCTAGTAACATGCTAATTCATGCTAGAAACATGCTAGTAACATGCTAATTCATGCTAGAATCATGCTAGTTACATGCTAATCCATGCTAGAATCATGCTAGTAACATGCTAATTCATGCTAGAATCATGCTAGTAACATGCTAATTCATGCTAGAATCATGCTAGTAACATGCTAGAATCATGCTAGTAACATGCTAATTCATGCTAGTAACATGCTAATTCATGCTAGAAACATGCTAGTAACATGCTAGAATCATGCTAGTAACATGCTAATTCATGCTAGTAACATGCCAATTCATGCTAGAATCATGCTAGTAACATGCTAATCCATGCTAGAATCATGCTAGTAACATGCTAATTCATGCTAGAATCATGCTAGTTACATGCTAATTCATGCTAGAATCATGCTAGTAACATGCTAATTCATGCTAGAAACATGCTAGTAACATGCTAATTCATGCTAGAATCATGCTAGTAACACGCTAATTCATGCTAGAAACATGCTAGTAACATGCTAATTCATGCTAGAACGATGCTAGTAACATGCTAATTCATGCTAGAATCATGCTAATAACATGCTAATTCATGCTAGAATCATGCTAATAACATGCTAATTCATGCTAGAATCATGCTAGTAACATGCTAATTCATGCTAGAAACATGCTAGTAACATGCTAATTCATGCTAGAATCATGCTAGTAACATGCTAATTCATGCTAGAATCATGCTAATAACATGCTAATTCATGCTAGAAACATGCTAATTCATGCTAGAATCATGCTAATAACATGCTAAATCATGCTAGAAACATGCTAGTAACATGCTAATTCATGCTAGAAACATGCTAGTAACATGCTAATTCATGCTAGAATCATGCTAGTAACATGCTAATTCATGCTAGTAACATGCTAACTCATGCTAGAAACATGCTAGTAACATGCTAATTCATGCTAGAATCATGCTAATTCATGCTAGAAACATGCTAGTAACATGCTAATTCATGCTAGAAACAGGTTAGTAACATGCTAATTCATGCTAGAATCATGCTAGTTACATGCTAATTTATGTTAGAATCATGCTAGTTACTTGCTAATTCATGCTAGTAACATGCTAATTCAGACTCGGCTTTTCAAGCCACCATAAAGTTTGTCCTCAAACATTAATATCTAGTTATTATTAATATTGTTATTATTATTATTATTATTATTATTATTATTATTATTATTATTATTATTATTCATTCATTTTCTTTTCGGCTTAGTCCCTTTATTAATCTTGGGTCACCACAAAGGAACCAATTTATCCAGCATATTTTTTACGCAGCTGATGCGTTTCCAGCTGCTTCACCATCAATGGGAAACATCCATACACACTCATTCACACACATAGCCTACACTACGGACAATTTTAGCTAGTTAGTTAGTTTAGTTAGTTAGTTTATGTTAGTAAATACATTAATAAGGAAAACTTATACTATTTTATACTAAATATTGTTTTAGAGGGTAACCCGGTAATGCGATGTTTTGCTGTTCAAATACAAGCGCGTGTCGGTCTGTTTGATGTGCAGAGGACTGTACCATAAACAAGAGATCCCTGTACATTAAACAAACCCCGCTCGACAATTTATTACACGTAAACACCCACGTTCGTGCACACAACACATTTTACCTTTTTTAAGTGATGAAATACAGCCAGTCTAAACATATTCGTGGTCTCCAGCAGAACATTACTTTCACAAGCAGAGCGCGCACCCCTTTAAAGGGACGGGTGGTCTAAACCTCGTGATGTCTCAGCAACATAGCAACGCTGTACACCGCTTCCGCATTGACTGCACTCCTCTCTGTCGATGCGGGAGAATGAATAACTCTAAATGTGCCATTACGCACAGACGACGGAGACCAACGCGCATTATACGATGTATATACGTGGTGGGATTCATGGTGAGTATCATATTTTGTATTTGCCAAAGTTCAGAGTTTTTCTGCATGCCATTGACCGCAATGACACATCACTTTAAGCTGCTGTCAGTAAGTTTACATCTATGGGATGCCCCTGTTCTGCACTTTTTATTCTTATACAAGCTGTCATATTTAATGGCTCTAGAAAACGATTTTATTTCCTACTATTTAACATTAAAATATTATGAAAAGTTAAGATATTTATAAATTGTTGTAAGACAGGAATGTTGTTTACAAAAAAATAATGATATTCACCTTTGCTATCACGTGACTTTTAAACAGGGTGTTCATTATCTATCTATCTATCTATCTATCTATCTATCTATCTATCTATCTATCTATCTATCTATCTATCTATCTATCTATCTATCTATCTATCTATCTATCTATCTATCAGATTAGGATAGTAATATGTTTTTGCATCTGTATAGTAGGATATCTTGTTTAAGTGTCTGGATTTTGGCATCAGCCATGATAAAGAACACATTGTCTTTCTCTCTTTCTTTTCCTCTTGACCAGTAGCTTTAGTTTAATAGAAAGTGCCGTGACACTGAACTGAGGTACGGTGTGACTTCAATCAAGTCTTTGGCTGGCATGACTGCAGAACAGTTAAAAATCCAGATAAACAGGCTCAGGGATGGGCTTTTGTTTCAGCATTGACTTGAGACTGTTTATGCGTATATTGTTTCTTACTGTGAAGACAAATTAAACATATTGTTTATTCACTTTCTGTTAACTAATTTCTCAAAACATGTTTTTGTTTTGTCATAGATCAAAGCACGCGTTCATGGGCCTTAGTAGGCTATAAACCTTTGACTCAAAATATCTTTATCTGACACTTTATTGACTTACAAGAAGAATCAAGTGGCAAAGTGTCATTTTAAAAATGCATTCAACTACAAAAGACAGTCTATTAAAAAAATCTATTCTGCAGTTCAGGGTATTGTTACCATCTCAGATTAAATCTGCTGAAATTAGACTCGATTAAGTTATTCATTCATTCATTCATTCGTTTTCTTGTCGGCTTAGTCCCTTTATTAATCTGTGGTCGCCACAGCAGAATGAACCGCCAAATTATCCAGCATGCTTTACACTGCGGATGCCCTTCCAGCTGTAACCCATCTCTGGGAAACATCCATACACACTCATTCACACTCATACACTACGGACAATTTAGCCTACCCAATTCACCTGTACCGCATGTCTTTGGACTGTGGGAGGAAACCCACGCGAACGCAGGGAGAACATGCAAACTCCACACAGAAACGCCAACTGACCCAGCCGAGGCTCGAACCAGCGACCTTCTTGCTGTGAGGCGACAGCACTACCTACTGTGCCACTGCGTCGCCTCGAATAAGTTATCAGCATAAATCCAAGGGTATGTTTGATTTCCTTAAGTATAAATCTATTTGTTTTTGTCTGTGTGTGTTTTCAGGACCTCTTTGGGGTGAGTATGATTATCCCTTTGCTGAGTCATCATGTGAAGTTTCTGGGAGCAAGTCCTACAGTGGCTGGGATTGTAGGTAAGTGTCTGATTTTTTTATTTTATTTTATTTTATTTTTTATTTTTTATTTTTTTCATTGCAAAAAAAGCATTTTTGTCTTGTTTTGAGTCCAGATATATCAAGAAGTATTTAAGAAAAAAAAATGTCTTGATTATAGAAAAAACATGTCATTTTAAAGCATTTTTTTCATTAAAACAAAATAAATAATCTGCCTGTGGGGTAAGCAAAATTGCACTTGTCAAGAAAATGCTTCTTGATTTAAGAATTATTTTATATTTAGATGAGAAACAAGACAAGAACTGTAAGTAAGAATATAATTTTTTGCAGTGTTAAATCCAATGCTGCCATTGATCTATTAAAACAGGGATGATTCACTCGTTAAAACTGTTCACTCATCATCATTTACCCTGAACTTGTTTCAAACCTGATATTTTGAATAGCCTGGTAATTTAAAGAAAGCTGAAAACTTGTAACCATTGATTTCCATGAAGGAAAAACAAACAATATGGAAGTTGATGGTTACAGCTTTCTTTAAATATATTTTCCTTTGTGTTCATCAGAAGAAAGAAACTCAAACAGGTTTGAAACAAGTAAAAGGTAAGTAAATAAATAGCAATTACATTTTACGTTTTGGGTGATTAATCCCTCTAATAACATACACTCAAGGGCCCCTGTAGTGGGTTCAGTTAGCTAGTTTTGGGTTGGACACCCTTTTGACTTCAGAAGAGCATTGATTCAAAAAGGGTGCTGGAAACATGATGTTTTGGTTGATCCAGATTTGTCCGCTGCATGAGACAAATCTCCTGTTCAGGTACATCCCAAAGGTGCTATGTTCAATTGAGATCTGGTGTTGGTGGAGCCCATTTAAGTTTAGTGAACCCACTGTCACAGAGTCATGTTCAAGTAAACAGTCTGAGATGGTTTGAGCTTTGTGACGTAGCATGGAAGTAGTCATCATAAGATGGGTATACTGTATGTGGTGAGCAACAATAATCAAGGAGGTCAGCCGGTGTGGATTGTAGCCTTAGATTGTAGCCAGTGTGTATTAGAATGATCTTTTTACTTGTTGCCTTTAAATCAGCTCAAATTAGTCTGGCCATTTTTCTTCTCTCACCTCAACTGAATATTTTTTGCTAGAGATGCACAATATTTCAGTGGCCATATCAATATGTGGCAAATTATATAAATATCGGATAAAGCTATTTGTAATGTTATCGTTATCAGCCCTACAAAATTAGGCTAATATCTTTAAGCTGATAAATTATGTATTATTTCTGCTAGTTGAATCACTTCGCATGCTTGCTGCCTGCCACTTTTTAATAATTTTACTGGTATTTTGATTTTGGTTAATGACTCAATTGCTTTGTTTATATTTTTATTTCTATTTTCTATGTCAGGAAGTAGATTTTATTTATATTAAAGAAAGTTGGCTATAGAAAATTGATTAATGAGGTTCAGAGATCAGTTCAAACTTTTCTGAAGTTTTCGAATGAAATCAGTTGTTCACTGTATGTGTTTGTTTAAATAGAAAATTTTGAATATTTATATCTATCGGCTAACCATGTGTTCACTCTGCCGCTGACGAGAACCTCAGAATTCGCTCTGACCGCCCTGCCGTTGGCACTCTGAGGATCCAATATGTTTACATGTGTTTTTTGTCTAAATAAGCAAATTAAAAACTGTTTGTGTCGTGAGGCTTTTGTGTTCATGTTTTTAAGTGCTAGTCTAAATTCAACATGCTGTTTATACAAGACGTTTAATAGTCTTGGTCTTCACGTAAACGTTAATTTATGTGCATTCCACATTACAAACTGGGAAACCCACCATAGCAATGATTAAACTGTGATTTGTTTTGGTTTGGAACTAATGTGGTGAGAGGTTTATTTGACTTACAGGTTCTTATAGGGATTGGCACAGTGGGTAGCTCATTCACCTCACAGCAAGAAGGTCACTAATTCGAGCCTTGGCTGGTTCAGTGTGCGTTTCTGTGTGGAGTTTGCATGTTCTCCCCGTGTTTGCTGGGATGGTGGTGTGAATGCAGAGTAATACATTGGTGAACTGCTTCTACTTTTAAAGAGATATCAATTATTGGTATGAGTCAAATATTCCTTGTTTTTGCATCCTTGTTTTTTAGACAATACTAGAGATGGTTGTGTATGAACATCAGCAGTTTCTGAAATAATCAGAGCAGCCCATCTGGCACCCAAAACCATACCACATTTAAAGTCAACGTTGACCCATGACTCTTTCTTCCATTTGAACACTCTTGATTTAGATCATATGCTTGTTAGCAGAGTACTCTGTGAACTGAACCATGCGTAGCAGATAAGTGAGATGCAGTGTTTCTGATTGATTAGTTTAAAGTTCAGATTGTCTTGTCTGCCATATGATTGGCTTATTAGATGTTCACATTAACGAGCCGTTGAACTGGTGTGCCTCACACTGTTTGAAAGTAGGAAATTCTCAGATTATAAACAGTGCATGTTTTGGACATACAGCATACAGATTCGATGGCTAATGATTGCATGGATTTAAGCTCTACATCAAGTTTAAAGAAGTGCACTGAAATTTGTTGTGTCTTGTGAAAAATCTTTTTTGTAAAACAAATACACCAGTTCAGTAAACAGTTTAAGTTATAATAATCAGAGTTGAAAATTCTTCCAGGAAAGTATAGGTCACTGGGCAAAATAATTGTAATGTAATAAATATAATTTCATTTGGTTTTGTAAATATAGATGTCCACATTTTTTGCACATCCTTGGATTTTCATACTTTTCTAGTTTATAGATGACTTCATAGCTACTGTTTAGCGAGCTGTTATTGTTAGGGCAAAGACAAGCATGTGTTTGAAATCACCAGTACATTGCCTGCACCTCGTCTCTGATTAAAAGGGCTGCTTAAAAATGGCCAATATAATGCCAATGGAAATCACTAACTGAAGCCTGACTGCTTGGATTTGGATCACAAGGTCTTGTTCCCCTAACTGTTTGATTGTAAAACTAATATCTTTTTTTGTTTTATTCTTTGTCTGTTTTGCATTGTTGCAGGATCTACTTATGGTGTATTACAACTTTTCTCTAGCACTTTGGTGGTAAGTAGTTTTTTTTTTTTTTTTTTTTTGCTGCTGTAATATGATTAATTTGCTACTCAATTCAAAGATTGTGTGACCCGGAAGTTTCTGACACTTTTATTTCAATAACCTTGATGTACTTTCAAATGAAACAGAATATTGAGTAGGGGCGGGGCTTCTTTTTTGCACATAATTTGCTCATAGCAAACTAACTGCAAAGAGTTTAGAATCACCAAGAGGCGACACTCAATAGAACGTTCCATTGCAACAGCAGCGCCCAGCAACAGCACCGCGATTCCACCATTTTGGAGTGAAAGTGATTGGCCGTCCATTGGACCTTAATGCTGTCATGATGGCAAGCAGCTGCTTTTGTTTTTTATTTATTTAAAAAGTGCTTTAAAGCTGAGATACAACCTGAAAGACTTAAAACTGTCACTTTTAGGTTACTTTTGTTGCAATATTATATGTAATAATAGTATATAGTATTTTTTCCAGTGTTGTCTGTTGAAAGACTAATAAAGCTTTTATGTAAAAATCCACTTTCTTCAAAATGATTGATAAATAAAGGGACTATGCAAAAGGAAAATGAATAAATGAATGAATGAATTTGAGCAAAACAAAAAAAGTAATCAAAGTTATTTTGTTAACTTTACTTTCATGTCATAGGTTAAACAGATGTTATAATAAACTAAGTTATTGTCAACAATTTGGAAATAGTTTTTGTTTCCATTAAGATATTGTTTAAAATGTTACTTTTCAAAGGAGGTGTACTCATTCATGCTGATATATATATATATATATATATATATATATATATATATATATATATATATATATATATATATATATATATATATATAGTAGATTATTTAAACTCATATTTAACTTAATACTTTAATTAGTTATGTCTAACATTAGTTATCCGTGCTGTTGTCCTTATGGAATTTTCATTCCAAAATGACACTAGCGGCATGTAGTGGCTGTTTTCCAAAGTGTCGCCTGTTGATGATTCTATGCTCTTTGCTAAAGGAAAGAGACTCGTTGTTAAGAATATTGAGGCTGAAGCCTTTAAACTGACATCATCAGAGAATGACCGCCCCTCCAAACAAGGAAGCAAATGATCAGAATTTGATTGACGATTAGCAAAAATAAATAAATAAAAAATTCAGTGGATTAACTTGCATGGATTAATTGTTCACCTAAAGGATAACAATGTGCGCAATGTCACGGTGGCGCAGTGGGTAGCACAATCGCCTCAGCAAGAAGGTCCATGGTTTGAGCCTTGGCTGGGTCAGTTGGCATTTCTGTGTGGAGTTTGCATGTTCGCCCAGTGTTGGCGTGGGTTTCCTCCGTGTGCTCTGGTTTCCCCCACAGTCCAAAGACATGCGCTATAGGTGAATTGGGAGAGCTAAATTGTCCGTAGTGCATGTGTGTGAATGAATGAGTGTGTATGGATGTTTCCCAGTGATGGGTTGCAGCTGGAAGGGCATCCGCTACGTAAAACAAATGCTGGATAAGATGGCGGTTCATTAATAAAGATTAATAAAGGGACTAAGCCGAAAAAAAATGAATGAATGAATTTAGATTTCATACTTTAATAATCAATGTATACTTAGTCTGATTTGTCTCCATGGAAATTAAAGCATGTATCACCTCAATTGGTAATTATAATCCACATACTGCAATCCTCAAACTGCAGATGGCTTTCACGTCTTGAGTGCGTTACTGTAAAACTGGTTGTCATGTAACCATTGACAAGCACACTGACACACACACATATTTCACGAGTTCACACTTGCAACAGTTTCAGAATAAAGCGTATTTGGCGTGCTGTCCGGGGAGAGGGCTCTGAGCTCGGGGAAGACACCCAAACTCGAGTCATTCCTCTTATCAGGAAACAAAGAGGAATAGGGATTCGAGCGAAGTATCTAGCCCGGCCCCAGAACGCTCCCCCCGGGATAGTAATGCTTAAGAGGTGAGGTGACGGGGTGGTGGAGGGATGCTAAAGTCGTAAGATGCTGCAGGTAAGACAGCTTTGGTATATATAGGGGTTTGGTCAAGAACTGATTGGATAATAGAATAATTGTCAATGACGTATTTGATACTGAAACTTCTGCGCGTGCTCCTCCCGAAATTTGTTTATCAAACATCACTTCACGAGTTCACACTTGCAACAGTTTCAGAATAAAGCGTATTTGGCGTGCTGTCCGGGGAGAGGGCTCTGAGCTCGGGGAAGACACCCAAACTCGAGTCATTCCTCTTATCAGGAAACAAAGAGGAATAGGGATTCGAGCGAAGTATCTAGCCCGGCCCCAGAACGCTCCCCAAAAATTGCTTATTTTGTTACAGGACAGCAGCCAGACAAGTGGGTGAGCCCCCCAAAATTTGCTGATCTTTAAAATTTGGAGGGGTGCTGTTAAGCTGATGGTTGTGCTTTGCAAGGTGTGTGTCTCGGGAGGAGGCAGTAACTGTATTGATGGTGATGCGTTAAGTGTCTCCAGCAGGAGTCGTCGCTCCCACGGGAGACGGGCGTCTCCCATAGGAGCGGTCACTGCGCTGGCAGTGGTGGTAAGGTGTACTTCTCCCATGGGAGCTGTCACTGCACTTGCAGTGGTGCATAATTAAGGTGTACGTCTCCCGAGGGAGCTGTCACTGCGCTTGCAGTGGTGCATGATAAGGTGTACGTCTCCCATGGGAGCTGTCACTGCGCTTGCAGTGGTGCATAATTATAAGGTGTACGTCTCCCGTAGGAGCTGTCACTGCGCTTGCAGTGGTGCATAATGAGGTGTACGTCTCCCATGGGAGCGGTCACTGCACTTGCAGTGGTGCAAAATTTTGTAAAGGTGTACGTCTCCCGTAGGAGCGGTCACTGCACTAGCAGTGGTGCATGATAATGAGGTGTACGTCTCCCGTGGGAGCTGTCACTGCACTTGCAGTGGTGCGTAATTATAAAGTGTACGTCTCCCGTAGGAGCGGTCACTGCGCTTGCAGTGGTGCATAATGAGGTGTACGTCTCCCATGGGAGCGGTCACTGCACTTGCAGTGGTGCATAATTTATAAAGGTATACGTCTCCCGTAGGAGCGGTCACTGCGCTTGCAGTGGTGCATAATGAGGTGTACGTCTCCCATGGGAGCGGTCACTGCACATACAGTGGTGCATAATATATAAAGGTGTACGTCTCCCGTAGGAGCGGTCACTGTACTAGCAGTGGTGCATAATAATGAGGTGTGTGTCTCCCGAGGGAGCGGTCACTGCACTTGCAGTGGTGCATAAGATGTATGTCTCCCGTGGGAGCTGTCACCGCACTTGCGGTGGTGCATGATTATAAAGGTGTACGTCTCCCGTAGGAGCGGTCACCGCGCTAGCGGTGGTGCATAAAAAGGTGTACGTCTCCCGTGGGAGCAGTCTCTGCGCTTGCAGTGGTGCATAATAATGAGGTGTGCATCTCCTGTTGGAACGGTTATGTAGATGCTGTATTAGCGTTATTAAAATATATTATGCAAAGTATATTTCGAAGGAAGTGTCGTGTCAATGAAGGAATGTGTTTTGAATAAGGGTTTGATGGGCTTTTCTAATGTGAGAGCGGTCGGCTCGAATGTAGCACTTAAAGGCCTGTGAGGACCAGCGTCCGAGTGTTTGGATCTGCTGCTCTGATAGACCATTTTGTGCTGCAGTGGTGGCTGCGCCTATTCTGAAGGAATGGCTGGAGAAATTGTCAGCTGGAAAGCCCGACTTAATTAGGACGCATTTAAGATGCTTCTGGAACCAGAAACGAGTGACTGGGCGATTGCTATCGTCTGTAAAAAGGGGGTCTGAAAGGGAAGTGGCTTGTGATCTCCTGATATGTGAAAATGCTAGCAGTGTTTGGTATGGATGGATAGGTGATTGAAGGTTGAAAATGTAAATGTAATGGCCTCTTTTTGCTTGATCAGTTTTGCTTTGTTTAATGAGGAAAGAAATGGTTTCGTTATCCAGCGTTACTAGATCGGATATGGTGGGATGAATGTTTGGGTTGAACCCTGATGTAATGGTGAGTTCTGAACACCTTAAAAATCCGAAGAAGGCTAAAATAAACATGGCGTCGAGAGTACGTGCTGTGTGGATTGATTCGTATCCTTTGCGAAGAGTGGATATGCATTTAGTGAGTGTTTTCAGTGTTATGGGTTGTCGGGTGTCATGACGTGTGGGGTGGGTTCTCTGTATGCCTTTCAAGAGAAGAGTTGTTTGCGAATTAGCTATGTGAGGTGCAGGGGAGCCGTAAATTAGTTTGTGGAAAAATTGAATTCCACTCAAATAGCCTTTAATGGAATTGATCTGGAGTTTTTTGATAATTGTGAGGTAGGATATGTAAGATGAAAATGGAAAGTAGAGAAAAATCTGGAAACAGTATGTTATAACATGCATGGAATGTTTTAAAGCTTTTCCATGCTGTTAAATATGACTGCAGGGTTCTAGGAGCCACTGCCTGAAGGATAAAGTCGAGAGAGGCTCCAAGCAGGTTTTTTAAAGGATGATCTATGGGAATATCAGCTCTGAATAAGGAGGGACTTGGATTGGAAACTGATCCGCCTCTGGAGCCAAATGTCTGAATTTCTGGAAGGCAAAACGAGAGAGAGAGTCAGCAATTTGATTTTTGGACCCAGAAATGTGATTTGCAGTTAAAATAAACTGGTCACATGCTGAGATCCAAGTTAGGCGTCTTAGTAGGGGAATTAGTGCTAGCGAATTTGAACGGCCTTTATTTATACAGTGAACGGTTGCTTCATTGTCACAGTGAATTATGATGCGGGAAGAGGACCATTCTTTACCCCATAGGGATGCAGCGACGACTAGTGGGTAGAGCTCGAATAGCGCCGATGATTTTAGTGGTTGCGGCAGGTCTAATAGCTGGGGCGGCCAAGTGGACGCGAACCAGCGTCCTTGATAGTAGCCTCCGAATCCGATTGACGGGGCGGCGTCGGTGAATAAATTAATGTCTGCTGGGGAGGATATTAGGTCGCTGTAAAAGAAGGAGAGACCGTTCCATTGTTTGAGGAATAATATCCATAAACGGAGTTCGTTTAGGCTATTGTCATCGATGGATATAATATCCTCTAGACCGTGAGCTGAGGACGCGAGAAATAAGAGATGAGAAATAAACGAGCGGCCTTGGGGAATTATGCGCATTGCGAAATTCAAATGGCCGAGAATTGATAATAGCTCACGCTTAGAACAGAGGGGACTGTCTAATAGGGAGGAAGCTACCAGGATCGTTCGATCAATTTTTTCCTTTGGTAGGGACGCTTGGAATTTATTGGAGTCTAATTTGATGCCCAAGAATTCGATTGAAGTGCTTGGACCGGCGGTTTTTTCCTCGGCGAGGGGAATCCCGAGTTCAGCGAAAACCTTCTGAACTGTCAAAAGGTGCGCGGCTGGTATAGCGTCTGGTGGTGAGATGATTAGGAAATCATCTAGTAGATGTATTAGATGCGGGATTTCGTAGTTATTGGAAAGGATCCAGCAGATTGCTTCCGACAGCGTATCGAAAATCTTTGGACTACTTCTGCAACCAAAGGTTAGGCGGACGGAAAAATAATAATTTTTTCGCCAAAGAATGCCGAAAAGGTGCCAAAAGTCAGGGTGGATGGGCATGACTTTAAAGGCGGACGTTATGTCGACTTTAGCCATCCATGCGCCGCGACCCGCGATTTTAATTAATGAAATAGCTTGGTCGATGTCATGATAAATCATTGAGTACTCTTCCAGAGGGATGAGACTGTTAATACTAGGAAACGGAGAGTTATGAGGGGAGGAGAGGTCGATTATTAAGCGTTTTTTATCGGAGAATTTCCTAGTGGCGATGCCAATAGGACTGACGCGATAAACTCTGAAAGGAGGTGCGGAGAAAGGACCCATCATGAAATTTTCGTCTACTTCTTTTTTGATTAGACGGTCGACGACGTCGGGTTCGGCGAGAGCGGACTGAAGATTTGGACAAATGAAACTACAGGTGGGTAGGCTAGTGACACCTGGATGAAAACCTGAAGACAGACCCGTTAATAGAAATTCGGTGAATTTGGGATCGGGATGTTTGAGCAGTTCCGATTTTAGGCGAGAAACATTCACAGGAGTCGATAGGTACTTTCTGGTATTTTTATTTACAGATTTTCTCACTGGACATACTGTGCGGGCGTGAGCGCCGCCGCAGAAATTGCAAACATGCAAAAAACGACATTTCTGTCTCCAGCACCTGCCGCTATTGAAGCCGGTGCACGGGCTGGCGGAGGCTGGGACAGAAGAGCTGTGATCAGAAAAAAGGGGCGGAATATTTGGGTTTGAAGGGACGTAACTGGTAGATCTGGGCTGGGCTGGGTCGGGGAGGGGAGGAGGGATGGGATTTATGAATGGGCATGATTCTGTGTGGTGGGTGGTGGATCGACAGACCGCGCAAGATATACTGCGGCAACCGAGAAAGACTTTATTATGGAGATCTGTGTCTATGGCTCCCCAGAATGGGGTCTGGTTCCATTGTGAAATGCGAATGGCGCATTTAGCGGAGAAAAGGCGGTGGTATGTATAGAAATGAGAGCCTCCGTATGAGAGCGCGAGCTCAGCGACTATCGCGAGATAATCATTGAGCTCACGCCTCCTGTGGGGATAGACAGAACAAATGACGTCTGTATATCTTGAAAATGCTATTGTGAATTCTGCGAATGATAAGATGCGTGACTGAATGTTAGCTGTGTTTTTTAAAGTTACTGAAAATTGGCCGCAATCTATCTGGCGGTCTGCCGATGTGGGTGAAATGGGTGAGAGGAGAGAAAAAAGATCAACATCCGAACCTGACAGGATTTGGCTCCTGATGGTGTTGGAGACGGGTGGAGGATCCAGGGCGAGGGCGTTGGGTGGAACAGGTAGAGGCGTGGCTGTGGACAGAGAAAAAGACTTGTGAAGTGTGAAGAAGTGGCTGTGGGATGTTGGAGGCTAGAGCCGCTTGCGGAGGCATGCTCGCGCTACTGCTGGCCCTAGGATCACCGGTGGGAGGGAAAGAGAAAAGGGGAGGGGCTTCCGACGTTAGTGACGTCAGCGGAGGCGGCCTCACGCTGGAACTTGCGTCGGGGCCTGGAGGAAAGTTGTAAGCTAGGGCCGCTTGCGGAGGCATGCTCGCGCTGCTGACCCTAGGATCACCGGTGGGAGGAAAAGAGAAGAGAGGAGGGGCTGCCGACGTTAGTGACATCAGCGGAGGCGGCCTCACGCTGGAACTTGCGTCGGGGCCTGAAGGAAAGTTGTAAGCTAGGGCCGCTTGCGGAGGCATGCTCGCGCTGCTGCTGGCCCTAGGATCACCAGTGGGAGAAAAAGAGAAGAGAGGAGGGGCTGCCGACGTTAGTGACATCAGCGGAGGTGGCCTCGCGCTGGAACTTGCGTCGGGGCCTGAGAAAACCTGGGGAAGAAGAGGAGGAATTAGAGGAGCTGGGTTTTGAGCTGGGAGCTGAGGCGGCCTCGCGCTCGCACTGCTCGTGGGAGCTTGGGAGGAATGGGGAGGCAGGATGTGAATTTGGGCCTGTGCTTCCTGTAGCGACCCTGCGCTTGAGTTTGAAGGGGGGGCTGCGGGCCAAGGATATATTTGAGGATGAGCTTCTGGTGCCGCTAGCGGAGGCAAGCTCACGCTATACTGGCGGCTCGAAGGAACGAGTCCAGAGCCGGCGTGGAGTCCCACTTCCGGGGTTTGAGATCCTACGTCCTCTGGACCTTGGGCTCTCCCCAGACTCGCTGACGGCCTGCTGCTGCGTCCGGGTCTGGAAGACTGGTTTCGATCCGGACGCTGGTATGGAGACTTTTGTACCTGGCCGGATTTTTTCGTGGCTTTGGAAGGTGGAGTGATGGAAGGAAGTGGTGCTCCGGACTGCAAGGCGTTATACATAGCCAGGAGGTCCGCCTTGGTGGTTCGGCGCGGAACGGTGACGCCTGCGCTGGCCAATGCTTGGCGGAGGTCGGAGACGGTGTTTATCCCTGTGGCTGGGACGGAGGACATGGCTGAGGCAAATGATGAGGCTGGAGAGGATTGCCTTCTGGGAGATGGAGATGGTGAGCCCCGTCTTGATCGGACAGCCGTGATTCTGGCTGAACGGCGGCCTCGAGGTGGAGCCGCGGGCTGAGCTGATGCGCTCTGCGGGGCTACGGAGCTTTGGGTACCGGCGGGAGATCTCAGAGGAGCCTCGGCAAGGAAGGCGTCGTCCTCTGCGAAGAGATTAATCTCAGACATTCTGCGTCGAAGTTTGGATGCTAAAGTCGTAAGATGCTGCAGGTAAGACAGCTTTGGTATATATAGGGGTTTGGTCAAGAACTGATTGGATAATAGAATAATTGTCAATGACGTATTTGATACTGAAACTTCTGCGCGTGCTCCTCCCGAAATTTGTTTATCAAACATCACTTAAACTGGCTAAAGCCTGAAGGGTCACGGGTCTTGTTAAGAATTGAAGGAGATATTTGTCTTTTCTTGGATGTTAAGCAAAGAGATAGCAGACAGGAACAGTAAGCCTCTATGGCATGCCTGTAGGCCATATACAGAGAGAACATAGTAAATCCAATTTAATTTTTTATTGCATTACGGCAAGTGTGCGGTGTCTGCAGATGTGTGTGTGTGTGTGTGTGTGTGTGTGTGTGTGTGTGTGTGTGTGTGTGTTCCATGCCTCAGTTTAATGAGTGCTGGTATGGAGATGCCTGCAGTGTTTGCCTGAGGGCCTGAGCCGTTTCATTTGCCACGTCCGATCTGTCTGCCTCTAGGCTAAAAATTGTAGCTTTCTTGGGTGAAACATGCTTTCCTTTAATAAATGGCTAAGATTCTGACTTAAAAGTGTTGCTGTAAATAAAAAATGTCTCAATACTTGATGGATGCCACTAAAGTTTGCGTCCTGATATACTACAAATTGCATAAGTTCCCACTAGTTTTGAACAAAAACAACAACAACAAAAAACATGAGATGTTACACGTTGATCGGGTGAAATCTTTTGCTGACATGAAGGATTTTGGAGAGGGCTTTCTTATTAAAATGAGCTATTTTGCTAAGTTTAATCAGGGTTAGCTGTTTAGCAAAACAAAGAGAATGGCTTACAGCATCTTAAATGCAAAATTGGTTATTGTTGTCCCATTTTCAAGTGTGCTTTAGCAGTACTTCTTGTACAAATAATGAATTTAAAAGAATAAACTTAAGATTGAAGCTTAATGGTTTTTGTCATTTAATTGCATGTTAATAGATAGGTTTATCTAAAATTATTTAGTTAGCTGTTAGCAACTTTAGCTTTAATTTTGGCTCATTTACCTAAGATCTATTTCATAGTTACTCTTATTGTCTATAAAGGGATATTTCACCCATAAATGTAACTTTACTCAAATTTCCCTCCAACCTTTATGAGATTCTTTCATCTGTTGAACACATTTTGATATCTTTGATACAAAGATATTTTAAAGAAACATGTAAATGTGTATGGTTACAGGTTTCCAGGGTTTTTTTTTAAGTATCTTTTTTGTCTTCAACAGCAGAAAGAAACTCATAAAAGTTTGAAACAAGTAAAGGGTGAAAAAATGATGACAATTTTTGGGTGAATTATCACTTTAAAATATGACTAACAGGGGTAGTGCCAAATATTCTCATTTAGAGTTTTCTAAAACAGTGTTTCTCAACCACATTCCACCAGCACTGCATGTTTTGGATGTCTCCTTTGTCTGTCACACCCATTACAGGTCTTTCAGTCTCTGCTAATCAGCTGATGATCTGAATCAGGTGTGTTTGGTTCAGGAGACATGGAAAATGTGCAGAGCTGGTGGTCCTCCAGGAACTTGGTTGAGAGACATTGTTCTAAAATATATTGTCATGTCATTTCTGTACAAACTATTTGTGTTACATATGTACATGTAAATTTGAGACATTTGTAATAACCATCTACAATTATGAATTGCAAATTTGAGAATTTAAAATATAGTAGTCAACGTTTTCAAACAAGTTCAAAAATCTTGATCAAAAGTTTTTCAAAATTGTCCGGTTCATACGTTTTAGGACAACTTTGAAAGGTTTTGATTCACGTTGACTAGTGTATATGCACTTTCAGTGCAAATTATATTACAGTCCTAATACATGTATCAAAAAATGTATTCTACTGTCTCATTGGCAGGGAAGTTGGAGTGATGTGGTAGGGAGGCGCTATTCACTACTGACGTGCCTTTTGCTGAGTGCCTTTGGATATGGCCTGCTGGGTCTGTCCACCAGTATTGCTCTCTTTGTGCTGGCCAGGATACCAGTGGGTAAGTACTTGACTACTGTGGTTCAAAGGGCAAATTTGCGAAGTGCATTATTGCTTGAAGTCACATATTAATGTGATTTTTGTGGAAAGGGCTCTTCAAGCACTCGCTGTCTATCTGCCGAGCGCTGCTGTCTGATCTAGTGACGGAGAAAGAGCGTCCTCTAGTGATGGGCCACTTCAATGCCGCTTCAAGTGTGGGCTTCATTCTGGGACCGGTGGTGGGTGGATCTCTTACTGAACATGAGGGGGGCTTCTACTTGTCCTCATTCGTCTGTGCTGCCATTTTCCTTCTAAATGCAGGTGAGGAAGATTGACAGTAGGGCTGTATTAACAAAGGTAAATAACTTACTTAAAAGTATAGACAAGTATAAAAAACCTAATGTTTTCTGAGATCATGTTTTTTTATGCAATAAATGGTTTGCTTAAATGATTAATAATTACTAAAAAAATAAAGAAATATGTAAAACTGAATGTGACTGATTAAAAAGTTTTTTAGGATGTAATTTTAAATTTCATAAGCAATCATGAAGGTGCTAAATATATATTCTCCCATAGAGACATTTATAGAGACATTCTATTTTGATGCTTGAAAACTTTAGTCCCTATCATTGTGCTGTAATTTTCATGTTAATTGCCACTAAATTAAAATATATTCATACAATACACATTATACTGTATTTAATAAATTTAGTTTATAAATGCAGTTAGCTGTTAAAAAAAATTTATCCACTCAAGTAGAAGTTGGTGGACATGTTAGCCAACAAATAAAAAAAATAACTAAAGCACTACAAAAATGGTTGATTTAAAATGTACTTTAAGGTAAACCTCTTAATGTGACATTAGTACAAGGTGCACTTTCTAAAAGTCATCTTAAAAGTGTTAAAGCTGTAGTTTGTAACTTGTTTGAATTTAGTGCAAGCAACCAGACAGTATTTAAAACTGTCTTTACTTCAACCCGATGTTCACAATGGTAAGCTTGTAATAATGTTTTATAATTTGAGTGGGACTGGTGGGTTTTTGCGCGATACATACTGTATATATACTATTGAAGGAGTCCTGGTGTCAGATCTTTTGCATGTGAAGATCTAAACCAACTCAACAAACTTCCACAAATTGCACATTTTAAACAGAGAAAGCTGCAGACTGGAGCTTTACGATATACTATATTAAAGTACACTTGAACCTGGGCTACCCAAACTCGATCCTGGAGGGCCGATGTCCATGCAGAGTTTCGCTCCAACTTGCTTCAATACCCCTGCCAGGAGCTTTGTAGTACACTTAGGGTTCACTCACATTATGCTATCCAAACAGTGCCCAGGTGCGTTTCTCGGTTTGTTTGACACGTATGAGTGCTCCAAATTGGGCCCTGGCACCGTTCAGTTGGCCGGCCCTGGCCCGGTTGGAAGACGTGTGCCAGAGCGCGATATGGTTGGGCTTTGGTATGATATAATAATTTATGAGCATAAAAAGTTATTGATTCCAAACGACTAAAATGATATAACTAAAGCATTTTCCTCTGTGCTGAACGAGAGCGCTTCTCTTCCTGCTAAACTGAGCAGTCGCATCATCGATGACGTGAGCGCGCTCCGGTTCGGAAGGCAAAATGCAGTGTGAGTGCAGGCCGTAAGGGGAGAGCGGAGGGGGGACAATCGCACTTCGGCACGGTTCAAAGCAACTGTACCTATTGTGAGTACGTTCTAAGTAAAAGCTTTATTAGCTGGTTCAGGTGTGTCTAATTGGGGTTGGAACTAAAATTTTCTGGACACCAACCCTTCAGGACCAAGTTTGGGCACCCCTGACTTGTTTATAGTAAGTGTTTTTAAATCTTTAGGTTTAAATTCCAGTGTAAACACTAAGTGTACCAGGACTAAATTTATATTTTTCTTTGGGAAAAAAACAACAAAAAAACACATATCTACTTCAAGTACACTTGTTGCAATTCAACTGAAAGGTCATATATAACCAAGTGCACTACTTCTTCATAACTAACCTCTTCAGATATTTACTACTAATAGATCAGGCTACTTATCCCGATGTTGTCTTCTTAGGTTTGGTATGGATTCTACCATGGAGTGAGACACTCAATCACTGTATCGATGCAAATGCTAATGGTAAACCCAAAACCAGCAAATCCTACGACAGCTTCAATAATTCAGTCCAGCGGAACTGCTCAGATAAAAACCACTTCCGGCATCCAGACACATCAGCAGTCGGCAGTAGGGCACATGGGGGCTGGAGCTGGACGGACTTGTCCATCGTCCAGCCTGCCTGGAGACAATTGACCTCAGTGTGGATACGCATCCAAATGGTGGCATCCTCAGACATGTGGGACGTCTTCCTTGTGCGCCTTCTAATGGCTCTAGCCATAATGCTGTACTACAGTAACTTCTCCTTAGCCATGGAAGAGCGTTTTCTACTCAAACCTAAGATCACAGGATATCTGATAAGCTACAGCAGTATGTTGGGAGCCTTTGCTGGGTTTTTGGTGGGCCCTGTTACAAACCTATATGGTAACAACATGTCTGCTTTATTATTGCACTCTACTGTACTCACCTGCACTTTGATCTTCCTATATGCAACTGCACCAAATGTATGGCAAGTTTTGCTTACCTCCACATTTTTTGCCATTTCTACCACAATCGGACGCACTTGCATCACCGATTTGGAGCTTCAGCGTGGAGGATCCCAAGCTAGTGGGACGTTAATTGGAGCGGGACAGTCAGTCACAGCTGTGGGTAGGGTTTTGGCACCACTTCTTTCTGGATTGGCTCAAGAATTCAGCCCCTGTGGACCTCCTAGTTTGGGGGTCATATTGGCACTTTTAGCAGTGGGTTTGCTACTCATGAGGACTCCTAAATGGGACAGCAAGACTAAGGTTAAAGACAAGAGTCCCAAACAGTGAACAGCACTCAAAGTGAAAGAAAGACTAAGGACTGTGATGGCAGCGGTCTTTTTTTTTCTCTCAGATGATGTGAAGTTTTGGATCTGTATACCAGCTACTAAATGTCAATGTAAGATGTGCTAAAGAAGGTCTTAAAAGAGGAATGTTTATATCAGAATATTTTAAAGCACCAGATATGGAACATTCCTTGCTTCCTGGCCAAATTTTAGACAAGTTGTCACTGATAAATTCTGAAGGACACTACTGATTGACTTCCAAGTTTTTGGAGGGAGAAATTTATCAAGTACAAATTTTACCTCACTGTGGCATTGAGCCTTTTTAAACCACTATTCAAATGCTTCCTAATTGTACAGTTACCCCAGAGTCTAGCAATAATGCTTGCTGTAAACCAGAGATTTGAGAAAATACTACGTACACTACCATCACAATATTTGGGGTCAGTATGATTTTAAGTGATAGTGTAGATATTTATACTATTACAGAAGATTTCTGTTTCATATAAATGCTGTTCTTTTGAACTTTCTATTCATGAAAGAGTTCTCTTTGGAGGGAGCATGTGCTGCATCAGAAGTGATGACACTCTGGGGAAAAACTCTGCATGATTGCACCAAGAAGCACATTTAAAATCAGTCCAATAGTGTTGGAGGACGTGGCACATATGCCATCATAACCAGGAAACTACCCTGTACCTATGAACTACCCTGTGCCAATAAAGCACACCCTGAACCAAGCAACAAAAGTCACAGCTGCAGCCCAAGATATCACCCTGCAGCCCAGACTGGTTGCTCACTGAAGGAAGCTAAGCAGGGCTGAGCCTGGTTAGTATTTGGATGGGAGGCCACATGGAAGCCCCAATCCATTGGGAGTATGCTAAACTGAGGTCCTGACTTTAGTCGTCAAACATTCCATGACACTTCTTGTAAAGAGTAGGGGTGTAACCCTGGTGTCCTGGCCAAATTTCCTTACAAATCTGCCCTTACCCATAATGGCTTCCCAGTCATCTCCATCCACTAAACTGGCTCTATCATGTCTCTCCTCTCCACGTGCAGCTGATGTGTGGTGAGCACCCTGGCACCATTTCTCTGGGGCTGCCGTCAAATCATCAAGATGGATGCTGCACACTGGTGGTGGTATGGAGAGACCCTCTCATGTAATTGTAAAGTGCTTTGGGTGTATGACATTACACTATAAATATATTCAAGTGCATTACTTGCTTATTGTATCTTCAGCATGCACTCTATTTAGTCTATTTAGTATTATTTGTCTTGCATAAGCGCATATAGCATCATTACATCCAGACAGGTACACACAAGCTCTGTGTTGAGTACATAGAAGTACAGAATGCTTGCTCAGCTCTTGGAGCTGTCTGTTAAATTATGATAAACTCTCTACTCCTGCCAAGTGCTCTTTGAGGAAGGCAGTCTGCAAGGCTTTCCTCATTGTTTCGTTTTGCTCACATTGAAGTAAAGTGGTGACACATATTGCTCTTTCTTTTCCCTCACTGTTCTCTCCATTTTGTCCTGACTTCCATAGAGAAGTAGTGTGGTTATATTTCGACTCTGGGTAGTGAGAAAAATCTGGCCTGTCATTTAGTGCCTAACTTGCCATCGATGATTAAGGCCCTGACATTGCGCTCCAGACCATGCGAATTATCATCAAGATTGGGGGGTAAAGCATAACCAGTAGCGGTTCTGGCTGGTAACCTCCATATTATGGCAATATTACAGGCACTCCAGGCTGAACTGATGGTGAGGGAGTTGGCCCGAATGCTATTAAGGAACCAACTACAAGGAAATTGTATGCTGTAAGGTGGAAAATTTTATCTTCTTGGTGCAACGAGCACCATTTTGACCCAGTCAACTGCCCGGTTGGTACAGTGCTGGAATTGTCCACAGGATCAAATCCCTTTATATTAAGGGTTTTTGTGGTGGCCAAATCAGCCTACCTTGCACCTGTAGGTGGTGAATCTTTAGGGAGGGATGCTGCTTCAACAATTTGTTGTGCCTGGTTAAAGAACTACATGATTATGTCCACAGAGCTGCTGGTGGCATAAATCTGAGCAATTGTTCATGTTGTTTGGCCGCCAAAAAATAGTCCACTGCATCCAAACAAGTTCCCTAAAAAGGGAAAGTCTCAGGTTCTGCATACCATGCATCCCTAAAAAGGAAAGAGATGCTGCATCCCTTTGCCATAACTTCTGCATTCCTCTGATTGACTTGTTTTAACCTTTCTAAAGCTATGTGCTCTATTGGTTCTAGGTTACAGTACAACACGCACCATGTCATGCTACATCATAATGACCTGCTACACTGTTGGACTGATTTTAAATGTATTTCATAGTCCCATCATGCAGAGGAAGCATCATAACTTTCAACGCAGTGTCTGGTTCCTCTCAGGGAACCATGGTTACATGTGTAACCTGTGATGTTTCCACGAATATATTGAATAGCACTACTGTTTTCAAGATTTTAGCAGAGACTTCAAACATTGCAAAATCTTGTCAACCCCCAACTTTTGTCGTTTATATTTGGGAAATATTTTCAGTTTTTCTTTTTGTTTTGGGTCAGTTTTTTTTATCATAATTAAATTTTTTATGTATTAACAATTAGTACTTTTGTAGGCTTTTTATGTTCTTAACATCAGCAAGAGTGTTTTCACAATTACACAAATCTCTGTTTAAGAACATGCCGTTTTATTTTCACATATATGAAAATAAAAGAAGCCGGAGCCTGCACAAGTTTCTTTATATTTCTCGATTGTACGTAGAAGTACACTGCTTCATAAAAATTTGCAGTTTTATTAATGATCATGTCAATGTCACAAATTATCATACAGTACATTTCTATTTTTTGTAATAATACACTAAAATATTTGAGCGCATGTATGTACAACTAGATAACTACACATAAAAATAATGTCAATGAAGGTTAATGAAATTTAACCTTCATGGTCAAGTACAAAATGTAAAAAAGTGCAAAAAAAGATAAAGGTTTTGTTTAATTTGCCATATTTATATTTAGACTGAGTAATGTGGATTTAGTTTCATGGAAAGCTCTATTGTTTATATTTTAGCATGTTGTAATTTTGGTTAACATACAGAACGTTCTTCGCTTTCTCACATGTAGAAGTCTTTTGCATTGTTTAGTTTGTTCCAAAGTGGTAAGATTAAGTATTATCAGTTCAGCTGCTTTAAAGTATGATCACACTGTTTATGTGATTTCTGTGGCATCTAGTGTGGTTTTCTCATCAGGGGATGTTGGACATTATTTTGCGGGTCCTCCGTCCATCCATGAGGAGGCAACCTCGACTGCTGCTCTTCATAGTCTGCGTCACTACAGCTTCTAGATGTGCCATAATACCGACGTGAGGTTTGATGTCCTGAATGTCTGAATTTTAACTTCGGATGTGACGTCCTGTAATGCATTTCTTCATTTGGTTCATTATCTTCCCTCAGATTGTTCAGTGGCCTGAGAGGAATCACTGCTTTAGATGATGATCTCTGCTGATGCCTGAACGTTGGTCTGTTTGATGGATATGCAGTCTCAGATTCAGTATCAACAAGGTCTAAAAAGACAAAAATGCAGATTATTATATGGCTACTATTTTCACTTGCTAAAATAGATTTAACTTTATTTTTATCTTTTGTTGGAGTGTGTCAGCAGGAATTATCAGTTTACATTTGCAAACATTTTGCCATTAATTGTAATAATCAAGCAAGATATTTGTATGCACAAGGAGTCTGACGGCAGAACTGATCTCTCAATCATCCAGCCTGTCTTGAAAGACATGAAGAAACAGACTTACAACATCTCCAAAATACTTTAAGAAACCATACCTGCAAAGCTATCTAAAAAACGATATGAAGTGCACCTCGGGCAAAAGTTGCTTTAACAAAGTATGTTTATATCAAATGTTGATTTAATTAAGGTAATTGATAAAGTAAATCTAATTATGACATTACTTTTTTGACAGAATCCACATTTTACAGCCTAAAACAAAAACCTAAACCTACTATAGCCTAAAACTACTGTAGATTTGCAGGTACTGTAGATCACAAATACATTAAAACAGTCCTCCTGTTGACTTCAGTCTTACAAGCAACAATGTGTAACTTTTTTAGACCATGTGGCTGATGAGCACAATTGTCTTCTATCAGGGTACCTATAGCTAAATGCTTTCCCATGGCCAGCACAGCACAGTAGACTTCGGACTACAGCCCATGTCTTCAATCCAGAGGTGCGTTTGCCAAACAACAACTTGTATCATGGCTGCCTGAACTACCATAGTACCATGCATTATTTGGCGAATAATCAATGTAATGACAAGTGTTTCTTAAAAGTGGTTACATGGTTAAACGTGTAACAGTCATTCCCTGAAGGATCTAGGGATGTTATGTCGAAACCTGGTCCAAACCAGCAGATTGGGATTTGCTAAGAATCACTCTGACTTGAATGAAAAAGCCCTAATTATATTAGTATGAAATTGGCAAGTACACTCTGCATGTGCAGCCTAACCCCCAATAAGGAGTATATAAGGCACACCTGCAAGATGACGCATCAGATATCGCAGAGGATCCAGGTGTGGCTCAGCATTGAGCTGGCGATTCAGAGCTTAACATCTACATTCCCTCCTTCAAAGAATATGGTAGTGATGGTGAAATGAAGCTTTCTGAACCAGTGAATCGTTCGACTCAATTGTATCGGAAAAAGGTTTGTTACATAAAGCTTTCCAAATCAGAGCTTGATGAGTACCTCTGCTGGTTAATGTGTGGGAAGGCACTGTGTTACGAAAATGTAAAATGACCAACTCATTCATGTAGTAATAGAACAATAGTAATATAAACAAGTTACTCAATTACTGTAGTTTTTTTTTTTTACATACAAGGTATGCTACATTACACCACAAATGTAAAAGTATTTACGTTTATTATATTGTATTCGATCCTAGACCCATGCACTCATTTCTAATTGGGATCTAACCGGCGGTTCCTCCACAGGAGGCAAATGCTAAGAAGGAGGCTATTGGAGTGAATCTAAAGTACGGTGCTCACCAGCTGGCCTCCGTTACACACTATACCACAATATGCAGTGGCCTTCTTTAAAAATAGTTGTATGTAAATGTAAATAATACACTAATACACTGTAGTATGGTTCAAAAGATTTTACTATAAATTACTATTTTAGCTGAACTACTGGTGCATGGGAACGGTGCAGTGCTTTGAAACAGTGTAAATGTATGTAATCGATGCCTAGCTCTTGCAAGACACATTACTAACCCACAAGGGTGTTTAAACCTTTGAATCAAAATTCAAAGCAGTCACGTGGGTATAGGTGAAAATGAAGCTTCGGATGTCACCAATCACGTGATTATGACAAACGAATCAAGCTCCGGTTCACATTTTGATACATGCTTCATAGCCTCGGTTCACAACATCGCATCACAAGAATAGGGTATGTAATACTACATACTATGGTTAGCTGATAGGAAGACACTGGTTTACCTAAGGGGGGGAACTCCCCATGGTTGACCAAACACATATGGGGTTACCTGGAGGGAACCACACATACAAAGCACCAATCCCAGATAGGTCAGCACCCAACTCCTCAACTATGTCATGTGTCTTGGCCTTGGAGGAACTTTCTAGGGTTCACCAGCAGGGAACTTACTTGCCTAGTAATATTAGTGCACGGTATGTCACAATTTTAATGTGTTTGTATTTTAACATGTAGATACTGAGTTTCAGTTTACTCTTATATCAAACAATTTGCATTTAAAAGTGTAATCTGTGTTTTTCATTAAAAAACGTCCTATCATTAGTGCTCAGTGACTTCTATGATATTCTAGGCCGCAACTGAAATGACCTTCACGTCATGCAGTGATGACACAATAGCCGCATTTCCACTGTCGGGCCACTGCGAGCCAGGGCTTTTATCATGTCGCGTTTCCACTGTCCACTCTTTCACCCGGTCTCTCACACACATACATGTTTCAAGCACGAACACACCATTTAAACTTGACAAAAACTAAAACTGAAAATTACTGGCTGCTGTGTCTTTAATATGGTGTAAAGATTATTACACATTATTGAAACAGAGGACACAGCAAAGAAATATTACTTATAAATTAAAACTACTTTATTATTTTTTGCAACACCCTTACATTTAAAAGGGAAACATAAGGACGATCATAAGCAAAAACACCCCTAACCAATAAGGTGTTTTTTGGAATAGCCTGTCTTGAACTGACCAGCTACAGTATATGTTTTCTTTCCCTGCATGTACTCGTGTGCAATCAAAAAAGTAGTGTAATGGCGGCACGCCATCTTTGCCAGACTTAGGCAAAGTCCGCCTCTCCTTTCACTCCACCCCGAAGCCCCAGCTGACCCTCTTTGGCCCAAGGTATTCGGCAGGCTGAAAAAGGCCTGGCCCAGAGGAGGCCCTGCTTTGGCCCGATCAGGCCCCGGAAGTGACAGTGGAAATGCGACTGGCGACTGGAAACGCTAATGTTAAACCACAAACCAGCAAGTCCTATGATGGTATAAACTCAGTCCAGCAGAACTACACTGACAAAAACACATTCCTAACACATTGGCAGTCCCCAGTCAGGCACATGGTAGGATATATCTATCTTCTAGCCTGCCACCATGCCAGAAATATCTTACAAATAAGGCCCCTACATGCTGGTCTTATGCCTGCCAAGGGTGCACTGGAGATCCACACTGTTCTCCTTCATCATGGCCATGTAGGCCATTCCGTGCTCTTTTGTTGTAGGCACAGAGGCTGTTTCCTGCTTCTTTCCCAAAGGCATGAAGGCGATATTCTGCTCCTTCATTATGGCCTTAAAGACCTTAAGTTCTCCAGTTAGCCGGCTCTCCAGTGCACTTTGTGTTTGTTTTCATTATCGTCACCCTGTTCACTCCCACCAATGGACTTCATTTTCCATGATCCCATTGGCTCACCTGCCTACAAGTACTAATAGACCTGGTTTGGATAAAAAGATACAATGTTTCCTCTTATCTGGTAGTCCTGTAACAATACACCTCACTTTTTCATATTTCAAACTGGTTTGCATTGTGAAGAGACAGATCCAGTGTCTTGTACTGTACATTTAAGTTGAATGTAAAATCAGTGAGTGAATGTGGATTCTGCAGTCATGTGCAAAGTCTGTAGAATCTATCTTGTTTTACTAGAAGGACCAGAGTCAAATGGAAATCACTAGATGATGTTAACTGTTTTCAGTAAAAACTGTATATTCTCTCACCAGTATGTTGGAATCTTCCTGCAGGAAATCCAGAGTTCAAACTCTGACCCCCCGGCAAAGAGAAAAACTTCTGGGACCTAGTTGAATTCTGGTGCAGCAGAGGAGAAGAGCAAAGGAAGAGTCAGTGACAGAAAATATGGTTCTCATTTTCATATATAGACGTGTACGTAGTGTATATTTAAAAAATGCATAATATTGTGCTCTGTTAAATAATAGCACACCTAAAAACACTCACCACCAGGAGCCATGGGTATTCATTTTGTTTTGCCTGGATGGTTTTTTCTTTTATCTCAGTGTTAGTCGCTACTCACTTTTTTTTATGAATCAACAAGGACACAAATTCAGCTACAAATCTACTGAATAAAAAGCCACATACATATTTGGTGGTCTGAGGGCAAGTAAATAAACAGTAAGTTTGTAAGTCTATTGGCAGAGGCTATTTGCACTGACTCTGGCCATCATTTCTGTCTTGAACAGACAAAGAACACACAATGCCTTCATAAGGGTGTAGGGAGTAGAACGTGAAATAGGGAAGTCTTGAACAGACTTGTCTTGAATGGACCTGGGTTCAAATCCACCTTTTATAGATACTAGTATACAGCTTAAATTGACATTTAAAGGCTTAACTAGGTTAAATAGGCAAGTTAGGGTAATTAGGCAAGTCAATGGTTTGTTCTGAAGACCTTCGAAAAAATATATATTGCTTAAGGAGGCTAATAATATTGACCTTAAAATGTTTTTTAAAAATTAAACCGCCTTTATTCTAGCTGAAAATATTATAGGAAATACTGTGAAAAATATATTTAAAAAAATGTCAGGGCTAATAACTATATACTATATTGCATCTACAGCTGCTGTCATTTGTTTTGTTTCGTTGATTTGTGTTTTTTTGTTGTTGTTTTTGGTTAAACTATCTCTTTAAGCAGCATTCTTTGTAAAAATGACAACTTCTTTTAGTCATATACTAAAAAATTCAGTGTCACATACAGTGGCATTGAAGGTTCCAGATCTGAGACTTCTTCGTAGGGTTGTGTGGCGTCTCATCAGGATCTCTTTGGCTATGTTATTATTGGGTAACGAATGCCTATTCGTGTATGACACCGTCTGTGAAGAATGAGAGATGGCAGCTTGTGAAATATTACAGTAGAAACAGCAAAATAAATATTAGCCAGTTTTATAACTCATAAACTTAATACTGCAAATCAACAGTTTGAGAAATCATTTATGAACTCTCATAAAAACATATAGTAAAGTCAAACAGGGTTTCATATTTTTTGCTGGTGTTTTTGTTATTTAAAGGAACTCACCAACAGTACATTAGTTAGCCTGTACACATACAGTACATATGACAAAAGCACTGAAAGGAAAAAATTGGCTTTGATTTTAATAGGATAAGTTCTCATAATTATGTTTAGTTTGTTTCAGTTATTGTTATGAGTTCAGTACATTATTACTTTCACAACTCACCCTCTGTCTGATCTTGTACATGTTCTTTGATAAGAGTTCATGCATATTTGCAACATCAGATGTCAAGAACTTGGGCTTCGAGGTGTTCTTTCTCTCTTCACTACAATAAAAGACAATAACATAAATCAACAAGGAAACACTAAAATTGGGTTAAGAACTGTCATCTTTGAGGATAAAATGTCAATATCTTGAATGATCATGTCACGGATTGGCCAGGCTCTTCCACCAGCATCACGCAAAGATCACCATCACCTGAGTATTAACCACACACAGCTGCACCCAATCACTTAGTCACTATATAAGCACACACCTCACTTCACTCAGGGTCCGGTCTCGTTCCTACGAAGCGGACTCTGAGTGAACACCTCCTGGTAATCACTAACACTCGATATCAGTATATTGTACTTATCTGCTCTCTGTCTCTCCTAGTTTGTCCAGTGTTCCCTGTGTCCTGTCTGCCTTGTGTTTGTCATCAGTCTGTCTTCCCCGCAAGCCCTCTGGTGTGTGCATTAGGTCTCCCTCAGTATCAGTCATCCAGCCTGCCACCAAGGATCATCCGCACAACCGGACTCCACTCACTTCTCCTCCGTTCTCCTGATGTGCTCATGTGTTACAAATAAACATTGTTAATAATTCACTCACCTTCCTTGTCCGTCTGCTTCCCATAACAGAAGACCGGACCTCTACAATCAACAGCATGAGCACTCACGATCCCATTCAAGAGTTGGTGGACTCATTGAAGAGAGTTTTATTACCATCTACTCCACTTCCCGAAGCACCACCAGCACCGAGCACTTCTTCACCGTCCACCCACTCATCCAGTCCCATGGCTCGACCAGCGCCCTACTCTGGCGGGGCGGAGGAGTGCAATGGATTTCTTTTGCAATGTTCTCTCATATTCACCATGCAACCTGAGTTATATCCCACAGATCGGTGCAAAATCGCATTCATCATCTCCCTTCTCTCTGGATCGGCTCTTCGGTGGGCAGAAACCATTTGGCAACAGTCTGGGCCGGTAACCAGCTCCATTCAAGCCTTCACCAAGTACTTTAAGGAGGTTTTTGGTCGCGCAGATGCAGAAGTAGCAGCTGGAGAACAGTTATACCATCTCAAACAGGGAGCCATGTCCACTCAGGATTATGCGCTCCGGTTCCGTACTCTGGCTGCTGCTAGCGGATGGAATGAGCGATCTCTCCTCACCACCTACCGGTTCGGACTGGAGCCCAGCCTCCGACTACAGCTAGCAGCCCTCGACGATACCTTGGGGTTGGAGAAATTCATCCAACTATCCCTCCGCTGTTCCGATCGTCTGAGGGTGTACCAGCACGATCTTCCACCTGTTCCCCAAGCACTCCTCCGTTCGCCAGAGCCAGCAGTCCCTCCAGAACCTGAACCAATGATCGTGGAATCTGGTAGACTCACCATCACTGAGCGACAGAGGAGGCTGACCCGGGGTCTATGTATGTACTGTGGTGCCGAAGGACATGTCAGGCTGGACTGTCCCATTCGTCCAGCACGTCCCTTGGTGAGTGTATTCAGTTCCCCCATTGAAAAAATGCATCCTCTCACCACCAATGTCCAGTTAACTACCCCTTCTGTATCTGTTTCAGTCACGGCCCTCATCGACTCCGGGTCAGCTGGAAATTTCATCTCGTACGCCCTCTGTCGCCAGCTCCATCTTAACACCGAAGCCTCGACGCACGTCTACCAGATCCAACCCATAACCAACGCAATCCGTTCCCAGGCACGTATCCATCGCAAATGTGAACCTATCTCTCTCCAAGTGGGATTGCTCCACAAGGAGGAGATCCAATTTCTGGTTCTGGAGGGTGCATCCATGGACATCATTCTAGGGCGCCCGTGGCTGGTGAAGCACGATCCCATCCTCTCTTGGGGCACAGGAGAAATAAAGAAATGGGGTGAAGACTGCAAAACCAGATGTTTTCCCGACCTACCTGTTCAACTTCAGAAACCACTTACCATCTATGTCACGTCTGTCGAAAGTCCAATCAATAAACAATCCATTCAAATCCCGAAGATCTACTCCACATATGAAGACGTTTTTTGCCCCAAGAGAGCTTCCCAGCTACCTCCACATCGGCCATGGGACTGCGCCATAGACCTGCTGCCAGACGCTCCTATGCCCAAAGGTAGGATCTACCCGTTGTCCCTTCCGGAAACTAAGGCCATGGAGGAGTATATTCAGGAAGCACTGAGTCAGGGGTATATCCGCCAGTCCACGTCACCCGCTGCCTCAAGCTTTTTCTTTGTGGCCAAGAAGGATGGAGGGCTGCGTCCTTGATTAGATTACCGAGTTCTGAATCAAGGAACAGTTAAGTTCCGGTATCCCCTTCCTCTCGTCCCTGCGGCCCTGGAACAACTCCGATCCGCCAAGATTTTCACGAAGTTGGACCTCCGCAGCGCCTACAATCTGGTCAGAATACGTGAGGGGGACGAGTGGAAGACTGCGTTTGTGACCCCTACAGGGCACTACGAATACCTGGTCATGCCCTATGGTCTGGTCAACGCCCCCTCCGTATTCCAGAACTTCATTCACGAAGTCCTCCGGGAGTTCCTCCATATCTCCGTCATAGTCTACATTGATGACATCCTGATTTACTCCCGGAGTGAGGCCGAACACCGCCACCACGTTGCGGAGGTCCTACAAACCCTCAGAGACCATCAATTGTACCTCAAGGCTGAAAAATGCTCCTTCCACCTACCATCTGTTCAGTTCTTGGGGTACATTATTGATCAGAAAGGGGTTCGCATGGACGAGGGGAAGGTCACTGCCGTTGTCTCCTGGCCACAACCAACAACTATTAAAGAACTCCAACGATTTCTAGGGTTTGCCAATTTCTATAGACGATTCATCCACAACTACAGTCTCATTACCGCTCCGCTGACCAACCTACTCAAAAATCACCCCAAGAAACTCTCCTGGCCTCCCGAAGCCGATGCAGCCTTCCAAACCCTCAAACAATCATTCACTCAAGCTCCACTCCTGACTCACCCAGATCCTGAAATCCCGTTCGTGGTCGAGGTAGATGCCTCGACAACTGGAGTTGGAGCCATCCTGTCACAACATCAAGGTACACCAGCATTACTCCATCCATGCGCCTATTTCTCAAGGAAGCTCAGCCCGGCGGAGAGAAACTATGACATCGGAAATCGGGAGCTATTAGCTATCAAGCTTGCCCTGGAAGAATGGCGACACTGGCTGGAGGGAGCTAAACATCCTTTCCAGGTGATTACAGACCATAAGAATCTTCAGTACCTCAAAGAAGCCAAAAGACTCTGTCCTCGTCAGGCCCGATGGTCCCTGTTCTTCTCCCGATTCCAATTCTCCATATCTTACCGACCTGGGTCAAAGAACATCAGAGCGGACGCACTTTCCCGTATTTATGATCAGCCGGAAATCATGGAGACCCCAGCCAGAATCCTCCCAGAACAGATCACGGTCTGTCCCATCACCTGGTCCGCTCCTACAGTCGTCGCCACTCCCGAATCCAGGACTCCGCCGGGCTGTCCCCCCAATCGTCGCTTCATTCCTGAAAACCAACGGGTAGATCTGATCCATTCCACCCATACATCTTTGGGCACAGGACATCCCGGGACCAACAACACCCTCTCGCTGCTATCCCAACGCTTTTGGTGGCCGCACATGGCGAGGGATGTGAGGAGATACGTTCAAGGCTGTAGAGAGTGCGCTATGTCGAAGAGTCCTCGCCATCTACCTGCAGGTAAACTCCATCCCTTGCCCATCCCAAACCGCCCCTGGTCACACCTAGGAGTTGACTTCATGACAGATCTCCCATCATCTGGAGGTAATACCTGCATTTTAGTCATTGTCGATCGATTTTTCCAAATTCTGCCGTCTGATTCCCTTGAAGGGTCTGCCCACAGCCCTGGAAACCGCCGAAACCCTATTCAACCATGTCTTCCGATGCTTTGGATTACCTGAGGACATAGTCTCGGACAGAGGACCCCAGTTCATCTCCAGACTATGGAAAGCCTTCTTCAGACTCCTAGGTGTGACCGTCAGCCTCTCGTCTGGCTATCATCCACAGACCAACGGCCAGACAGAGAGGAAAATCCAAGAAGTGGGGCGGTTCCTCAGAACATTCTGTCACGGTCATCAAAACTCCTGGAGCCAGTTTCTGGGCTGGGCGGAATACGCCCAGAATTCCCTGCGGCAACCTACCACCGGACTTACGCCATTCCAGTGTATTCTGGGCTTCCAACCTCCACTCTTTCCCTGGGATGGCGAACCTTCTGATGTCCCCGCAGTGGATTACTGGTTCCGGGAGAGCGAGAGGGTCTGGGACGATGCTCATCACCATCTCCAGAGGGCAGTTCGCAGAGCCAAGGAGGTCTCCGACAAGAGGAGGATCCCAGGTCCAAGCTATGCGCCGGGGCAGAAAGTTTGGCTCTCCACCAGAGACATCCGCTTGCGACTGCCCTCCCGAAAACTTAGTCCCAGATTTGTTGGTCCCTTCACCATCCTGGAGCAGGTCAACCCCGTCACATTTAAGTTACAGTTACCACCACAATATAGGATCCACCCCACATTCCATGTTTCACTCCTCAAACCCTTTCACGACCCTCTGATTCCTTCCACAGAGCCTGGCCATGAAGAGGAACCTCCTCCCCCCCTGATGTCGGAAGTCGGATCCATTTATAAGATCAAGGACCTTCTACGGTCCCGACGTCGTGGTGGTCAGCTGGAATATCTTGTCGACTGGGAGGGATACGGTCCGGAGGAGAGATCTTGGGTCCCCAGATCAGATATATTAGATCCTGCACTTATGGAAGAGTTCCACTCCAATCACCCCGAGTTTCCAGCACCTCGTGGACGTGGTAGACCACCACGGCGTCGGAGGTATAGGCCCTCAGGAGCGGGCCCTGGGGAGGGGGGTAATGTCACGGATTGGCCAGGCTCTTCCACCAGCATCACGCAAAGATCACCATCACCTGAGTATTAACCACACACAGCTGCACCCAATCACTTAGTCACTATATAAGCACACACCTCACTTCACTCAGGGTCCGGTCTCGTTCCTACGAAGCGGACTCTGAGTGAACACCTCCTGGTAATCACTAACACTCGATATCAGTATATTGTACTTATCTGCTCTCTGTCTCTCCTAGTTTGTCCAGTGTTCCCTGTGTCCTGTCTGCCTTGTGTTTGTCATCAGTCTGTCTTCCCCGCAAGCCCTCTGGTGTGTGCATTAGGTCTCCCTCAGTATCAGTCATCCAGCCTGCCACCAAGGATCATCCGCACAACCGGACTCCACTCACTTCTCCTCCGTTCTCCTGATGTGCTCATGTGTTACAAATAAACATTGTTAATAATTCACTCACCTTCCTTGTCCGTCTGCTTCCCATAACAGATCAAGAACAACCATCACTTAAAAGTCTGAAATCAAATCATAAAAAACTATGTGACATAGTTTCACATAAAAAATGATAATGGACATTTATACAATGCAGACCTTTTACAAACAGTTGCCTTACAAACTACATGATAGGTAATATCCAAAAAAAGAAAGAAAAAAAAGTGACATTTTAACAAGCTACCTATTAGGCCAAAAAAGCCAAACCAGTTTTTGAGTAGCAGAGTACTGGAAAAGGACTGACAGTGCAAAAATGCAGACTTACTGTAATGACATTAAGGAGGGAGCTGCGCTGATGTCACCAGACATTGTGTCCAGAATCTCCATGGCGTTTCGAAGCTCCAATTTCTTATACAGAGACACAATACTTGATTCAGGACGATTATCGCGGATTAAAATCTTGCGAATGAACCGGTTATTGAACTTCACGAACCTGACAACCAAAGAGAAGATCAAGATGAGTAACTCTTAACATCAGTATCAGTGAAAGTAGGATTATGTGCATGCCACTAAACATTCTTTATCTATTTGAAACTTTACAGAAAATTAAACAAAATTAATTACGGTGAAAGCCTGTGGAAGTTATAATAAGAAATTGTCATTATGTATTTCAATAAGCCCAAAGCACGTTAGAAAATGCATGTGAAAAACCACATAGATAAGATACCTGAAGAACCAGTTGAACCGGCAACACTCTTGTTGTGCTGAACTTGTGACCAGTGTTAGGTGTGATTAGTTACAAAGTAGCTGTGTAATTAAATCATTTATCCACAGAAAGTAATGGATTAGTGTTTAGTTTAAGATAATGACTTCAATATGGTAGATTAATTCATATAAATCAATTCAAAAAAGCTAAAGGCACATAGGGGTGGAAAAAATAGAGGAGGGGAAAGACATTTACTTCAAATGTTTTGCTTTCTTTCCCAAAGTTTTTTGTTCTCTCAGGAAACTTTGCGTTCTCGCGCAAAACTCATAAAAAAAAACAAAAAAAAAAAAACACCTGTTCATTTTGTGTTGCACCGGTTGAGACTTTTTGCTCCGTATGTTCACTATTGAGCTGTTCATAAACTTTTCTTCTGCATTAAGAAAGAAATAGCCAATTAAAAAACGACAATAAAAAATTAAAAAAATATATTAGTCTATTCTTGGTACAGATAAGCATGACCCCAGAGGTATTAAAATCCTTAAGTATTGACATTTTTAATGAGGCTAAAATGCCATGTTTGACTGACATTTTAACATTTAAAAGAGTATAATTTATATTTTCCTTACATTAGGATTCATAGGGATTTTAAGTGGCATAAAGGTGTGGTCACACTTGACTTTTCCTCCCATAGACTTCCATTCATACGCACGCGAATGCGTCAGACCGGAAACGCGGGGTCATGCGTTAAGTTTCGCAGGTTGCTGTGGTGCAAAGTTCAAGCTTGGTGAACTCTAACCTGCTAAATCGCATCCCTTGACTGCATGAGACCAGTCGAGGATCAAAACAGGACCTCTCTGGGCAAAAATGTAAAACATGGAGCAATGGCTTGCTTTTTTAAATGTCTAATAAGCTTGTTTAATCCCGCCCCTTTTCGCAGCGCCGCACGACAGAATTTCGCACACACAAAGCCCGGTGTGACCGTAGCTTAATTCAATTCCTTAAACTGATTAATTCAATTACTTTTCCCACATAGTAATTGGAAATGTAACTTCAATACAATTTTACTGATGTAATTTGTGTGATTACTTTTTACTCTGATTATGAAAGAGGAAAGTGTAAACATTAAACTGAAATACTTCTTAACTGCTGTCAGGAGAGAACTGTACTTAGTACTTAATTGTACTCAGAATAAAAAAAGCAATACACAGTCTACAGTACATGTCTTTCCAGCGGTAGTGACTCCATTGTCCACATAGATCTTCTATGCCGGCGACTGTGTGCTCCATTAACTAGAGTAGAGAATCAGAATCAGGATGCATTAAACTGATGTTTATTATTAAGGAATAATGTTTAAATAAAAAAAGAAACCACTTGAAATGTACCCTTTTGTGAATCTCAACATTGATGGTCTCCAAGTTCCAATTCGTCTTACGGATATTCATTAACTTTAGAAGGGGTCTTATAGTTATTCCCTGCCAATAGAAATAGCCATTGAAAAATGTTGCTGGCAGACTGATTTTACTTGAACATTTATAATAACAAGTAATGTTTCTTATGCACCAAATAAGCATATTACAATTGTTTCTAAATTATTTTTTGGTTTTGATGCTGGAAAATCTATTATAAATTACAGTGGAGATCAAAATTCTTGCAAAATCAGCATAAACTGTAAATAAAATGAAAATTCTGCCAATATGTATTCATCCTCCTCTTGTTGATTGAGTTTCTTTTTCTGTTGAATACAAAGATACGAGATATTTTGAAGAATGTTGGAAAAAACAACCATTGAATGTATTTTTGTTCTTACTACGAATGTGAATGGTTGTTTTTACCGCCAACATTCTTCAGAATATCTTGTTTTGTGTTCATCAGGAAAAGAAAAAAGAACAATCATAAATGTTTAGAACCACTTGGGTGTGAGCAAATCTTCATGTTGTGGTGAACTCAAATCTCTTATAGGTTTGTCAGATAATTCATAAAACTTATCACAAGGTTAATATTTTGATCAGATTGCAATTGTCCCATCTGTTTTATAATAAATGCAACTCATGAAATATCTGCTCTTTTATTTCTGTTAGGATAACTTTAGATAGGAGGTTTACATATAGAAAATGTTGCTTTGACTCTTTTACTCAAATAGAAGACTTGTACTTGAATGAAAACTGTGAAGATGATGACGGCAATCGTGTCTGTGATGAAAAGCTTCTTGTGAGCAATGCTGTTTGGTAGAGTGAAGGCCAAGGCAAAGGACAGGGCTCCTCTCAGCCCACCATAGGCTAAGCCAAACTGATCTTGGAAGTTGAAAGGAATCTTGCGGAAAGGGTTAATGATCAGTGTTAGGACCAGGACTCCTAAAACACAAACAACATATGATGTATGGTTACATATGACGACAATTACTGTGCCCTCAATCAGGTGGAAAGGATTGTGAACGATCCAACTCTTTTTTTGTTTCCACATTACGAACTACTTCCCTCTGGTAGAAGATATCCCAAAGTAGAAGAGTCCCAAAGTGTAGGTTAAACCGTTTAAGAAATCCTTTGTACCTTTTTCAGTATGTTTATTTAACAAGAGTCTATCTTTATTAGCATTATATATTTTGTAACTGCTGTATTTTGTCTTGTTTTTATGAAATGTCTGCAGCAATATGGTGATGCCCATGGCAAAATTTCCTGTCAAGGACAATAAAGTTTACTGCTACTACTACTAATAAGAATAATCTCCATTCACAAGGTGACTTAAAGGTGACCAGAATTAAATTTACACTTATGTTGATTTTTTTATGTCTGTGTTGAGCAATTCATATGTCCAATATGCCATAATTAGCCGGTTTGAATTTTGTACCAGTTAACAAGCTACTATTTCACGTATGCACACCTCCAAGCAGACTCCAGCCTCATCCCACCTTTTTTTGTACACAGATAGCAAAGCAGATGACAATGGTGCCTTTCATTTATCTTCTATTCAACAGTAGCATGCAGTCTGCTGTGTGTTCGTATGTAGAGGCTGACCAGTGCCTTTACACACAACCTGCTTCAGAAGAGGCAACATTCATTCATTCATTCATTCATTCATTTTCCTTCGGCTTAGTCCCTTATTTATCCTTCCAGCTGCAACCCAGTACTGGGAAACACACACACACACACACACTCATACACTACAGGTCAATTTAGTTTAGTCAATTCACCTATACCCGTATGCCTTTGGACTGTGGGGAAAACTGGAACACCTGGAGGAAACACACAGGGAGATCATGCAAACTTCACACAGAAATGCCAACTGGCCCAGCCGGACTCAAACCAGCGACCTTCTTGCTGTAAGGCGACAGTGCTAACCGTTGAGCCACCGTGAGGCAAAGAGGCAACAGCGAAACAGATTCATTTTAGTTATGAAGGAAATACCCCAGAGGGAGTGGGCAAAAATGAGCTTTTGTGTGCAATACATTTTTTAAGATCACAAAGTTAGCATTAACATTAAAAGAAGCATTTAAAAGATGTAGCTGTACCTACAATTTGTCTGAAAGATGCAAGTAACTTACAATTAGTAAATAGTTAATACAATTAGCAAATAGTAAATACAATTTGTTTGTTTTTTTGTTTTTCTGTTTGATTACGGTTAGCAAACAGAAGCTTCGGGTCACTCATGTTTAGAATCAGCTCACCATTCCTTAATGTGCAGAGCTGTGTTTGTCAGTGCTTTACACACTAACCATTTTAGAAACTGCAGCTGAGCATTTGTTAAATACACCAGTGTCACTTTTCACATGTGTAGATGTTTGTTTGAATACATTTTTCACTGATAATGCCAGGCTGCAATGTTAAAGCAATAATAAATTGTATGTGATGATTATATGCATGGGCAAAAAGATTGCTTGTTCGAGCCCAAGCTGGACCAGTTTGCATTTCTGTTTGCGTGGGTTTCCTCCTGGTGCTCTGGTTTCCCCCACAGCCCAAAGACATGCGCTATACATGAATTGGATGAACTAAATTGTCCATAGTGTATGTGTGTGAATGTGAGAGTGTGTATGGATGGTAAAACATATGCTGGAATAGTTGGTGGTTCATTCCACTGTGGCAACCATTGATAATAAAGGGACTAAGTCGAAGGAAAATTAATGAATGATTATACGCATGGGAGATGGCCCAAGCGATCTTACAAGTTATCATCATAATGTGGAAAGAGCTTTAAATACTCCATGCCACTCATGCAGACAAACTCAGTAGACACTCGAGCACTGTAAGTGTGTGTGCTGCGCTGGTTTAGCTGAAGAATGGATCAGCAGGCTAATAGTCCATTTCCACCGAGCGGTACGGTAGTGTGGTAGATAAAAACTTATTGTTAATGATTTGCTTAAGTGACCCTATGAAGACAAAACTTACACATTGTGCCTTTAATGTAAAATAAAAAAAAAGTTTGATCTTCCTTACCCAGAAACCTCCAAAAAAGAGTAAAGAACAGAGTAAAGAGGATGTAGCCCCAGTTCCACTCGTGGTCCATTGTGATTGTAACAACACCCAGAAAAAAGAACATTAGTGTTTCTGACACACTTCCAGCCATCTTGATGACATGGCGAATAGTGGTGCATGAGCGCTGGGACACATTCTCCTCAACGTAGTACTTCATACTCAAGGTGCAGGTTAAGATACTGTCGAAATAATACAAAGTTCAACTTTCAGGAAAATTTATATTTTCTTTAGACATTTGGAAGCAAACTTACTAAGAGGGCCTTACTTACGCCATGATGCTGGAGAGGGCGAAGAGCTCAGCTATCAGGTAGGCCATATAACTGAACATGAAGATGACCAGGGGCTCGATCTCTCTCACTTTTCCAGTGAACCGTGTGGTCAAGGCTGTCAAAAACCCAAACAGCAAGCCAAAAAAAATCCCACCCAAACCCACCACAAAAAATCCGCCAATGTCACTTAAAATGACCGCAGGTTCATCCACTTCCATCATTGCTACATGATTGAAGAGATTGTACAGCACCTGGAAAGAATTATTTGTACAAAAGTACAAATAATAAAATTAGGAATACAGATATGATGAATTTTAAGATACAAATATTGTAGCGTTCAGATCAGTGGTGCTCAGTTTTGTTCCTGGAGATTTACCTACCTGCAGATTTCAGCTCCAACCCTGATCAAACACAGCTGAATCAATTAATTAGGACCTGAACAGCAGCTGATAATTACAGACAGGTGTGTTTGTTATAGGTTGCAACTAAAATCAGCAAGAAGGTAGATCTCCAGGAACAGGGTTGGTCACCCCAGCAGTAGATAATTAGTTGAAACTGAAGTATCTACTTACCATATCTAATTTAAAGTCATAAAAAAAAAACTACCCCGATTATTTTCATGTAAAACCTTGTTATCATTGAATAAATTAGTATAATGATATATGATACTGAACTATGATTCACATACTGGTAACTCGCATACAGTAATATTATAAATTTAACAAATTGTTTTACTTTCAGGGAATTTACAATGGTGTTTAAGCCTACATCGAATGACCAAGCAGTTACTGTACATTGACTTTGGATGTACTGTACTGTACAGTGTTTTGGATATCAAATATTCTGTCACTATGGGGCAAGATTTGAAAGGGGACATGATTTCAAGAGTATTTATTTCTAAACAAATTGGGATACTTTTGGATAAATTACACGGATATCTCCCTGCTTTTACATTGGCACAACATCTTCAAACAGTACTCAATCAGAGACAATTTGTGACTGAAGCTACAAGTTTAAATCTGTTGAGGCCACCTTAAGAATGTGCTCTCTCTCCATACAGAAAAAAATAGGTAAAGCAGTTCCTTGAAGATAAAAAAATTAAATAATGAAAAGACTGTCCTGACGTAACCCTGATTGAAATTTATTGAAAGTTGTGGCTAAGAAACTCATTACAGACTCCAGAAGAAACCATAGATCTTCTCTAATTTTGATGACTGTTTTCCACAAAGTAAATCATTTTTGTTGAAGTACCTTCGATATTTTAGAAAACACTGATTTAACAGCATGGTTTAACCATGACTTAAATTCCTTCAAATTGTGAATGATGAAACAATCACATTTACAATCACAAATTGATTTCTAATTTTGATCTCCAATTGAAAGTATGGCTCAGTCCTAAATGAAAATGTACTCACTATTTACTTACTTCTTGAGTTTCTTTCTTCTGTTGAACACATAAGAATTTATTTTGAAAAAAGACAAATACTATGGAAGTCGATGTTTGAAGGTTTTCAGCTTTCTTCAAAATATCTTCTTTTGTGTTCAACAGAGGAAAGAAAATCATAAAGGTTTGAAAAAAGTAGTTGACAATTTTCAGATCCCTTCAATCTCAGATTTTTTTTCTCTGCATCAGACATCATTCATTTATTTTCTTTTCAACTTAGTCACTTTACTAATCAGGGGTCGCCACAGTGGAATGAACCGCCAACTTATCCAGCATGTTTTACACAGTGGATGCCCTTCCAGCTGCAACCCAACACTGGGAAACACCCATAAACTCTCATTCAACACGCACTCATACACTATGGACAATTTAGCTTACCCAATTCACCTGTACAGCATGTCTTTGGACTGTGGGGGAAACCAGAGCACCCGCAGGAAACCCATGCCAACGTGGGGAGAACATGCAAACTCCACACAGAAATGCCAAAGGACCCAGCCGAGGCTTAAACCACGGACCTTCTTACTGTGAGACGACAGCGCTACCCACTGCGCCACCATCAGACATCATTTGGTTTAATATGTGTATAATCCACATCACTCACCACAGTGACGGCATCATTGAACAGACACTCTCCAAACATCACGATGTAGAGCTGCTCATTTATGCTGATGTCCTCAAACACACTGAGCACAGCCACCGGTTCAACAGCTGAGAGGATGGTGGCGAACAGAAGGTTCTCCTCCAGGTTAATGTCCTGCACACCAAACGCCTCGATCTGGCAGATGGCAAATAGGGAGATGCCGACGCCCATGATATTCCACAAGGCGCCAACCACAGCAAACCACATTACCGTGCCCATGTTTTCAAAGAAGGGTCGAGTGGGCATAAAGTAGCCAGAGTCTAGAATAATGGGTGGCAACATGTAGAGGAAAAAGACATTGGAGGAGACTACTGCCGGCGGCTCCTTGCGCACTGCATGCATGACGCCTCCTACTATGAATCCAAGGGAGATCAGCAAACATGACTCAGGCACCCAGACTGTGATCTTATGGTAGACATTGAAACCTGTTCAGAAAGAGTATGTGATAAGCATATTTTAACGGTAATTCCACCTCATACACACATGTAAAAGTCAGTCAGAGGCTGTAATTTAAAATTATAAACAATTTTAAAAGGTCAAAAAAAGTTTAGAAGTACTATTAGAGGGACAGGTTAAGGCAATTTATTTATTTTTCAAAAAGGGTTTTCAAGCAGCAAAACCATAAAAGTTTTTTTTTTAAAAAAAGAAAGCATCCTGATTAATTGTTTTCTGAGCAAAATACCATGACTATCATTTTTTTACCATGGTTTACAGAAGGCACTAGCTGAAATACACTATAACAATAGTTAAAACAATAATATTTTGATGGCATATTAAAAGACTATATTTAAGGATGACAGTGCAGCCCTAAAAAACTAATTATTGTCCTTTTTAGTCTTCATAATTTGTCACTATTCTTGAAGTTTTGACCTGTTTGTCAGCAAGGCGCACATTTAAAATATAATTTTAAAATAGGTATGATCATCTATTTGTATACGTATATTAATAAGTACCAACCAGAATACACACGTTGTTTTATTTTTACATTTATGTCATGACAACTTTTAGAGAGATTTACAGTTATGATGAATATGTATATAGTGGAGGAGGGTCTCAAAAAATGTGCTGCATATTTATAGAGCTAACCTTGTATTTCTGAAAACTTGATACAGAGTCTATAAACAGTTGCACAAACAAACAGGCTTATATCAAAATTTCTTTAAGGCAAGTCATTTCACTCAGCGGCCATCTTTGAAACACCTCTTAGGCAGTATGCTCGGGCATTCTGTCTGAATGGGGAGACATCAAGTTGTCCAAAACTGTTAGCCAAGCTTACAATTACATTACATATTTGGAATCACCAATAAAATTCAACAACCGTCTTATAAGTTTAGTTTTTAAACGTTCGATTTACATAAAATCGGCATTTTTTAGGTTGCACAAGCTAGTGCACATGCACACTTGAAGGGAAATTGATCATGACACCAATCTTATTTCTGCCCGTTTTACACATATTATCATCCACTGAATAACGATCATCTGATCGCGCTGCTCTACTGAAGTAATTCACTACCTGTTCATGATGGCGAATCTTCTCCAGAAATGACAGCGACTCTTTGTTTACAAGTTGTGGGCATTAGAGTAGCTACTGCTGTCATGTGATGTGCGTTTAACAGGAAAGACTGTACCTCGCGTTCATTTCATACAGAATACAAAACCTGAAAAAAATTTTTTCAAGTGTAGTGGGTTCATTTAAAAGTAGAGATTTCAAGTTTTATGTGGATATATTTCTGTGAAGCAGGTATTCGCTGAGATTCCAGTGTGATTTGTTGACCACATAAACTGTTGTAAAAGTACACGTCTGATTTAAACTTCTCCCCCGGAGAATCGTCAGTCTATATTGACCGATGATTGGCTCCTGTACTAGTAGGCGGAGCCTTATTCGCCATATTGACCGTTACACTTTTCCCCTATCAAAACAATACGAGTGACATGTCTTGTGTTTTATATAGTCTTTGCTTACATCAATGAAATAAACACTTTTTTCACCACTAAGCCATGGGATTGCACATTTTACTATCTGCTGTATGTGTGCCTGGGCTACTTTGTTGAATGGCTTAACATGAATGTATTAGACTATGTGTGCCTGGGCCACCATGCCTACTGTCTTAGATCTAAAATAACAAACATAGGTAACATGAGCGCTCATTGTCATCCCAAAAGTGAAATACTGACAAAAAAATAATAGGCCTGAGAGAGAAAAAACAATGCTCTTTAGTGATGTTTTTTAAAGGAACTGAGATGGGTGAAAACAGATCCTGGTTCCTGCCTCACTTTACATACACTTCACTGCACCTCTTTGTTCCACAAGAACAAAAGTAAACCCTCCGCAGCCTAAAATGATATCCCGCTCCTAAATGTGAGATATAAAGGCAGGATTTGAGACTTAAGAGGCCCAAAAAGCACATTTAGTCTAGAATTAATATGCAGAGTACTCTACAATAATGTATTTTAGTTTACTATGAATGTATCATTTAACACAGTGTACTTTAAAGTGTACTTTATAACCTCATTCACCTCACCCTGCAGGCTACGTTGTTTCACTATCTTAACAATGAAAACATAATATAAGGAAATTTATTTCATTTTGATGTTATGAGTAAAAGACACCAAAAATGTTAAGGCGTCGTGTAGCTATATATTTACATGACCGTCATCTTCACTCTCTGCATATTTATAAGGGATGAGCAATAAGACGTTATAGGTGAAAAGCTGCGCTTTCATTTTTAATGGTGACACCCACCTTCTCCAGAGAGAACTCGGAATGACAGAATTACTCTCTAACAGAGGTTACATGTGCTGCTGACGATTAAAGATACAGATGGGAGGTTTGCTCTGACTGTGGGCTATATTTCATGTTGTTTTTGAACCCAAATAAGAACTAAATGTATTTTGTGTGTAGTTTATATCTACATTTACATTTACATTTAGTCATTTAGCAGACGCTTTTATCCAAAGCGACTTACAAATGAGGACAAGGAAGCAATTTACACAACTATAAGAGCAGCAGTGAACATGTGCTATAGACAAGTTTCAGGTGTGTAAAGTCTAAGAAGCAAAGCATTAGTACAAATTTTTTTTTTTTTTTTTTTTTGGAGAGAGAGAGAGAGAGAGAGAGAGGGCACAGTTAGTGGTATAGCCAGAGAGGCAGTTGCAGATTAGGAAGGAAAGTGGAGACTAAACAGTTGCGATTTTAGTCGTTTCTTGAAGACAGCAAGTGACTCTGCTGTTCTGATGTAGTTAGGGAGTTCATTCCACCAACTGGGCAGATTGAATGTGAGAGTTCGGGAAAGTGATTTCTTCCCTCTTTGGGATGGAACAACGAGGCGACGTTCATTCACAGAACGCAAGTTTCTGGAGGGCACATATATCTGCAGAAGTGAGAGCAGATATGAAGGAGCCAAGCTAACGGTCACTTTGTAAGCAAACATCAGAGCTTTGAATTTGATGCGGGCAGCAACTGGCAGCCAGTGCAAACGGGTGAGTAGCGGAGTGACATGTGCTCTTTTGGGTTCATCAAAGACCACTCGTGCTGCTGCGTTCTGAAGCAGCTGAAGAGGTTTGATAGAACTAGCTGGTAGCCCGGCTAGCAGAGAGTTGCAATAGTCCAGTTTGGAGAGAACAAGAGCTTGAACAATGAGTTGAGCTGTATGTTCAGATAGGAAGGGTCGGACCTTTCTGATGTTGTAGAGTGCGAATCTGCAAGATCGAGCAGTTCTAGAAATGTGGTCAGAGAAGTTCAGTTGGTCATCAATTGTTACTCCAAGGCTTTTTACCATTTTGGATGCAGTGATGGTTGCTCCGTCCGTCTGGATTGAAATGTTATGGTGAAGAGTCGGGTTGGCAGAAACTTCAAGCATTTCCGTTTTCATGAGGTTAAGCTGGAGATGATGATCTTTCATCCAGTGTGAAATGTCTGACAGGCAGGCTGAAATGCGAGCTGGAACCGAGGGATCATCAGGGTGAAAAGAGAGGTATAGCTGGGTGTCATCAGCATAGCAGTGGTAGGAAAAACCATGTTTCTGGATGACTGTTCCTAAAGATGCCGTGTAGATAGAGAAGAGAAGTGGCCCAAGAACAGAGCCCTGAGGTACCCCAGTGTTTAGATGCTGTAGGTTGGACACTTCTCCCCTCCACGACACCCTGAATGACCTGTCCGAGAGGTAGGAACTGAACCATTGAATAACAGTGCCTGCGACGCCCAGTGACTCAAGCGTAGATAGCAGGATCTGGTGGTTTACATTGTCAAAAGCAGCTGATAAATCCAGCAAGATGAGGACAGATGATTTAGAGTCTGCTTTAGCCAGTCTGAGATCCTCCACGACCGAGAGCAGGGCAGTCTCAGTTGAGTGGCCTTTCTTAAAGCCAGATTGCTTGTTGTCCATGAGGTTGTTTTGAGTAAGAAAGTTTAGGACTTGATTGAACACTACTTTTCTAATTGGTAACATATCAGCAGGGCCGGCTCTGACTAATTTGGTGCCCTAGGCAAGTTTTCGGGTAGCGCCCATTCATATTGCAGTAAATTCCACTGGTAGTGTACATATACTAATAAGAAACTTATTAGCTTTGTCTTTAACATCTTTTTATTTAAATAATGCAATTGCACATTTAAAATACTTAGAAAGAAGAATTTGCAACGGTGGGACTGAGAAACCTCAGCAGCGCGTTTAAAGACAGAACAGGAGTATGTGACGCCAGTCTAATTGTAAACAGGTGATTTAAAGAATAAAATAAGATGTAATAATATAAATGAAAAACCTAGAGATACATGCATGATGTATAGACTAATACACAATGTACGTTTTCTGATATGCAAATTGTATTAGTAATTCATATATTAGTAACAATTAAAATTTTATTGTCATTACAGTGAAATGCTAATTAGCGAATAAAAGAATTAGTAAACTGCATAATATACCATGTGGAAATGCTAAGCTATGCTCTAACATTAATAATGTGCATTTTAACACTGATGTAAAGTTTGTGATAAACGCACTTTAAACAATATGAACTGCAATACAACAAACAGCTAGACTTGAAAAATGAAGAGCATTTTGATTGATTATTACAAGCTGGGAAAATGTTAGATGCAATGCAATCAATGTTATAACACCTGCTGAATAGATCTAATATTTACACATTTGCCTGAGTAAGGAATGATGGGGGTATACATTACTATTACTATTTTTCATAACATATATGCCCTTCCATAATATTAGCTGATGCTTAAACTAACAGAGCTGGCTGTTTATTGAATAGCAAACCATGTTATGCCATGTCAACACTGGGATGTAAAAATAGTGGACAGCAATTAGCTTCAAATGATAGAATACATAGCAAACATTAGAAAATATTAGCAATAAAATAAAAGGTTAGCCTATTAATATAGCCTATACTGAAATTAAATCAAGTTATAAAATCTCGTTCACTTTTTACTGTATTTAAATATTGATTAAAGTTGCAATAGTTATTTAGTGAGGAGCGGCTAGTGAATCTCTCATTTTGTTTTGTTTGATAACAGAGGTGTTAATGTAACCATTTATGCTCATTTAAGAGAAAATTAGTTGTGTTTAAAATAAAACACACACGACGGACATGTTTACATGTTATCAAGTGTGTTTTTCTGCTTAAAAACACACCAAAGCCCACAGAAGCTTATCTGGGAACAGTTTATCATACAGAGCGCGTCCGTCAGTCAGCATGCATTCACTGATTCAGAGATTCACTGATTCAGACCTCATCAAGATGGCGCTGCGTATGGCCGCTTCGGTGTGGAGCTCTTCAGTGTTTGTACTGTTTTTGTTAGTCTGTCCTGTTTTATGTTTATCAAATGAATATGTTTTTTTTTCATATTTATTTTGTGTTGTCACTTGTCACTTTATGTACACTGGAAGCTTCTGTAGCCAAAACAAATTCCTTGTGTGTGTGAAGCACACTTGGCAATAAAACTGATTCTGATTCTGATTCTGATTTACGACGATCGACATACAGCTTTAATGGAAAGAAGGTGAATGCAGACGTGTTTATATTCATTTCAACGTGCTTTCAAGCCAAAATAAAGCTAAAGCATAATTCTCTTGAACAGCTCTTGCAGTGATATCCCATTTGAGATCAGCTTTGATACTTAACTGTTCATAGAAAGATTAGAAATACGGGGGAAATATGGGAAAATACTTAAACGGGTTGATAGCGGGCAAAAACAGGAGGGTTGACAGGCATGCCTTTGGTTAATGGCGTTATCAATCATAGTTGGGTTACAGAAAAATAATCATCTTTATCGTAACATTACCTGACTTTGCCGCGTTTTTCATCCTCTTCTTTTCTTTTTTGCCTCCCCTGCGCACCAGACAGTTTGGGATATTTTGACATGTTGAGCTTGATGTCCCTCAATGCTTCCCTCATTTCTGGTGCCCCCCTGGATGTACGGCGCCCTTAGCATTTGCCTATACTGCCAAAGAGCTTAGAATGACCAAGTGGCGACACTCAGGCCCAATCCCAATTCTATTCCTTAGCCCTTCCCCTTACCCATGTCCCAATTCTCTTTAGCTTGAAAGCTCAGGACTAAGGAGAAGGGGTGAATACCCCTTTGAATGTAGATTTTTCAGTACCACACTCGAAACCAAGGGGTAAGAAAATTTCCCAGAACACACCAGCCACAACGGCAGTATTGCTGAACCCAGAAGTAAGGAGATCCACAAATGAGTATTTTTTTGTCATTATTACGGTGACGCAGTGGCGCAGTAGGTAGTGCTGTCGCCTCACAGCAAGAAGGTCGCTGGTTAGAGCCTCGGCTGGGTCAGTTGACATGTCTGTGTGGAGTTTGCATGTTCTTCCGTGTTCGCGTGGGTTTCCTCCGGGTGCTCTGGTTTCCCCCACAGTCCAAAAACATGTGGTACAGGTGAATTGGGATAGCTAAATTGTCCATAGTGTATGAGTGTGAGTGAGTGTATTGATGTTTCTCAGAGATGGGTTGCGGCTGGAAGGGCATCCGCTGGGTAAAAACATGCTGAATAAGTTGGCAGTTCATTCCGCTGTGGCAATCCTAGATTAATAAAGGGACTAAGCTGAAAAAAAATGAATGAATGAATGTCATTATTATGAATTTTTACAAACAAACATTTAATATTTTAATATATTCATAACCGCGTTTGTTTTACCGTCATGCTTAAAAAAAAAAAACGCAAAAAAAAGCTAAATATCACAATCTATAACCCCTATTAAACGAACAGTTTAAATCCGATGTAAACAGGATGTTTGCCGATGAATATGGCCACGGTGTAAATACACAGTACATTACGATCTTATTGCCACATTAGATCACTGTGTTATCATAATATATGCCTTCAGAGATTTCCTGAAGATAAATACCAAATAATAACACAACTGGAATAACTACAGCAGTCACGATCGTCTGATCTGATATGAAACAAGAGATCGCGAGGACATATGATGACGTGTGCAGGTGATGCAGTGCTGTCCCAATTCTTAGGGGTAAATTTTGAAGCCCTTCCCCTTAACCCTCGGTTGTAAAGGCCAAGGGGAAGGGGTACAAAAATAGAATTGGGATTGGGCCTAAATAGAACGTTCCATTGTAACAACAGCACTCAGCAACAGCGCTCAGCAACAGCCCAGAATTCCACCATTTTGGAGTGAAATCAGTCGGCTGTACATTGGATTTTATTGCTTTTGCGATAGCAAGCAGCTGTTTGTTTTTTATTTATTTATTTAAAAAGCGCATTAAAGCTGAGATACAACCTGAAAGACGACAATAAGACACTTAGGCCCAATCCCAATTCTATTTTTGTACCCCTCCCCCTTGGCCCTTAAAAATGAGGGTTAAGGGGAAGAGCTTCAAAATCTACTAAGAAATAGGACAGCACTAGCACACACACATCATCATATGTCATAGTGAACTCTTGCTTCATATGTGATCAGACGATCACGATAGTTCTGCGGTAGCTAGTTGGTTTTTTCGGTATTTATCTTCAGGAAATCACTGAAGGCGTTTATTATGTTATCATATCGATATAATGTGGCAATAAGCTCATAACTATACTGTGCAATTACACAGTGGCCATATTCATCTATGTAAACACACCAAAACAACATTAACATTATAGCAGACACTGTAAATAGCTCATTCATAGCCACTAGACAATACTGACAGCATATTCGAGTGCCATCGTGTGTCAATGTTGTTGGACTGCTCTACAGTAGTTATGATTATGGATTATAGATAGCTAAATTTAGCGTTTTTTATTTTATTTTATGAATGCGGTTATAAATATATTAAAACATATGCTTGTTTTTTGTAAAAATTCGTAATAATGACAAAAAATCCTAATTTGTGGATCTCCTTACTTCCGGGTGCAGCTGTTGCTGGTGAATTCTGGGAAATTTTTTTACCCCTTGGTTTCGAGTGGTCCTGAAAAATCTTCTTTCGAAAGGGTATCTACCCCTAGCCCTTAACCCTACGCCTTCAAGCTAAAGAGATTTGGGTCACCCCTACCCCTTGGCGGGAGCGCGCTAAACGAGGGGTAGGGGTAAGGGCTAAGGGGTAGAATTGGGATTGGGCCTACTATTACAATCATCAGCACTTTTAATAGTTTATTTTACAGACTTATAATATGCTGTTGTTCTATTGAAATTTTCATTCCAAAATGGCCACCGTACCATCTAGTGGCTGTTTACAAAATCGCACTAGAGTGTCGCCTCTTGGTGAGTCTATGACCTTTGATACTTCCTATCCCACGGGCCGGCCCTGCATATCGGAGACTGTAAGGGTCTGTATGTGTTCATACATGTTGCATTTATTTATTTATTTAATATAATTGCAGACGTTACAGTAGGCTATTTCGCTATAATTTATCTGCAGTTATAATCAAATCCTGTTCATAGAAAGGTTAGTCATGAACATTTATAAGTATTTATGTGTATAAAGCATTTGTTTTGTGAGAAGTGCTTCTCGTATAATATGTGAACGACCGGTACAGCTTTACTTTGACATTTCCTCGAGCGAGAATGACGTTGTGTGAAACTTTCTGTCGTACACCACGCCATTACCCTTTTGGCAGTGGAAACACAAGCCTGATTAAGGTGACCTGTACCGTACTATACCACTAAGTGGAAACGGGCCAAAGTAAAGAAGAGAACTAGTTTTACAGGAAACACAAACTAGTCATTTGAATGGCAAATACAGTCCCAATCATTCTCCACGATCTAGTGTTACAAATAGAACCATACTCCACCTAGGTCCCAAACAACAACCTTTACATTTATTCATTTATTAATTTACGGAGTGATGCATATGAAATGTGTATTTAAAAAACGTGTATTTGAAATACAGTGTTCTTGTTTTTTGTCACTGATGCAACTGGATTTAACCAAACACATTTAGAAGTTTTCTAATCAGTATGACACCTGTACACAAATCCATTGAAGCGCAGTATAAACTTTAACCTGTTACTTATAAACTGCTGCGTTGTTCATCCACATGAACACAGGGCTTGAATTGTAACATCAATGCTCACTTAAAAACAAGTAGAGCCATAACACGTAGATAAAAGTAAAAGATTATATTAACTTATCTTAGATGTTGTTTTCTGAAAAATGTTATTATAAACATATCTGTTACATAAAATTATAAATTTGACATATTCTCATCTAAATTTGTACTTTTTAAAATTTAGCCATTTTGCTTGCATTTAATACTCATTAAATGCGTATAAAATTATTTTTGCAAACTCATTTTGCTCTGGTTTTCCCCAACAGTCCACAGACATATAGAAATTGGATTAAAAAAAATAAATAAATAAATTGGCCCTAGTGAACGAGTGTGTGGGTTTTTTCCCTGTGCTGGGTTGTGGCTGGAAGGCCATCCGCTTACAACTCACTGTTAAATATATATATATATATATATATATATATATATATATATATATATATATATATATATATATATATATATATATATATATATATATATATGCAATATGTCTGACAAGAAAATATTTCAGGATCTACTTCAAAATCTCAATTTAATTTGTTCCTTATTTAACTTTTTGTGAAAAAAAGAAAAGAAAAAAAGAGAAAAGAAAGGTTTCAAATCAGATTCTAGATTTGTTTGACTTTAGGATTAGTATTTGCTCACCTATTTTGGCAAAGGAAGCCAGCAGCACCCATAAAGTGATCTCAAACGGGATCTTAATGCGAGAGAAGTTCAGTGTAAAAAACTCCGGATTGGTTTCGTCAGCTTCATTTCCAGCAGTGTCATCCGTTGAGCTCCAAAGAGGATATTTAGATGAAAAAACAGCAGTCGCTTTCGGAGTAATATCGACGTTTTCTCCATATCCAAGAGAAGCAAAACATATGCACAAAAAAATCTGAAAGTTGAAAGACGTGCTAACATAAAAATGAAGCACCATCTCTGAGTGTGCCTTTAGCTGCCGTGTATTTAAATTTGATTACCTCGTTCATTCATTTCTGAGTAAAGCTGACGGATATGTGATTTGACTACCTGCGTCTCTCCGTCTGCCTCATTGCTCAGATACAGACAGAGGCCGGTGTAACTAGATTTTTGGTTTCTGTCAACGTCTGTCACCGGGCGGGTCGCTACAGATTATTCATGAGATTCACTTATATATGCGGGTGAAACTGAGAATTTTAGTTCACGCTATTTGCAAGCTATCTCAGCATTTAGGATTAATGTATATTTCAAAACAGTAAATGGTTACACCTTTGCACAAATAAATGCAAATTACAGCCGTTCATCTTTTTTTTTTTTTTTTGTCTTGCACCTTGTTTTGGAGCTGTCCCTGACTGAATGATTGCAGGCATATAATTGCCAGGCATATTCCCACAATCCCGTTCCAGACACACACACACAAACGCACGCACGCACGCACACTCGCACACACACACACGCGTTTTTAAAACGTAATTTTGTCCTATTAATTTTTTTCATTTGGCAGTTTATGTTTAAGTGGAGGAGTAAAGGAGACAGATAAAAGACAATGAGCAACTCTGCCTATTGTTCTTGTTGAATAGCAAGTGTGAGAGAAAGATCAAAAAAGATATTTTTTTCTCCAGTAAATGTTCATTCATTCATTTTCCTTCGGCTTAGTCCCTTTATTCATCAGGGGTCGCCACAGCGGAATGAACTGTCAACTTACCCAGCATATGTTTTACACAGCAGATGCCCTTCCAGCTGCAACCTAGGACTGGGAAACACCCATACACTCTCACGTTTACCACTGTAAAACCCAACAGTCCACTTTTTCAAACGAAATGAGTGTAGTTAACTCAAAGTTGACTGAAAGTTAATTCTACTAATATGAAAAGAGTTTGGAAGGTAATGGGTTGATTAATACCTCATTACTTCAACTTAAATGGAGTACGTTTACAGTACTTATATAGATTTTTTTAACTCAAATGGTTTGTAGCGATCGGTTTACAGTACTCAGTTGAGTTCTCTTCATTTATTGGGTTTTACTGTATTCAAATTGCTTTGTTTACTCAAATGGATTAAGTTCACAGTACTCATTAGGATTTGTTTTTGGACTTAAAATGGTTTGTTGCAATCGGTTTTCTCAAATGGTTTGAGTTACCTTAACTTTTTGGGTTTTAGAGTGTACACTACAGCCAATTTAGTTTATTCAATTCACTTATGGCGCATGCCTTTGGACTGTGGGGGAAACCGGAGCACCTGGAGGAAACCCACACAAACATTGGGAGAACATGCAAACTTCACACAGAAATAGCAACTGACCCAGTCGTGACTAAAACCGGCGACCTTGCTGTGAGGTGGAAGTGCAAACCACTGAGCCACCATTTTGCCCTCACCATTAAATGTATCCTGATATAAAAATGTTAATTTACATTTTAAAAACTGCACAAAAAACACAACACACTTTCATGTAAGGAAGCTTGCTCATTTGTAAAATCATGATTCAGGCTGGTAGCCAGCTTATTGAAAGGAGTGTTTTTTTTGTTTTTTTTTTAGTTGACCTTTTGCAGTTATTTGCCTCATTTTCTATTCAACTTTAAGGTTTAAATACTGCATTTTAGTGACATTTTAGACACTATTTTTTTTGCTGGATTAGATTGTCGGATGGTGACCATAATCACACTTTTTGATGCTACAAAATTATTCCCCACATTTTTGTCAGAGTGCTTACCATTCTATATTACCGTGAAGTGTTTATTTACAAATGTGCATTTAAACTCTATTACAGTTTTATAAATAATGTTATGAGCTTAAAATTTTAAAAGAAAAAATTGAACAAAGAAATATGAAAATATGCTTGCTTTTAAAATATAAATTTATTATCATCCATTATTTAAAAAAAAAAAACATTTGACTTATCAAGTTTTAAGTGTTCAATGGCTTCTTTGATCTCATTAGCGGAAATTGGAGATTCACAAAACATTTTATCTTCTTGACTAATTTTTTATATTAGGCGAGGCAAGATTATTTATATAACACATTTCATACACAGTGGCAATTCAAAGTGCTTTACATAAACAGGAATAAAACAGACAAGTATAAGAAAAATTAAAAACTAATAATAAAAATGATTAAAAACAGATAAAAACAGATTAAAATGTGTGAAAACAGGTAATAAAACAATGAAAAAGATGAGAAAAATGTATTTGTGCGATCTGTTGGACACAGCACAGTTCTCATTCAGGAAAGGCACAGCTAAACAGATGTGTTTTCAGTCTTGATTTGAATGTACCTAATGTTGGAGCACATCTGATCATTTCTGGAAGTTGATTTCAGCAGCGAGGGGCGTAGTAGCTGAAAGACGATTCACCCTGCTTTGACTGAACTCTTGGAATTTTTAGTTTATATGATCCTAAAGATCTGATAAAAGCATGAACAAGTTTTTCTAAGTCCTCACTGGAAACAAAGCATCTGATTCTTGCAATGTTTTTGAGATGATAGTATGCTGATTTACTAACTGCTTTGACATGACTATTGAATCTCAGATCTGACTCTAGAGTCACACCAAGATTCTTGACCTTATTTTTTGTTGTTTGACCCTTAGAGCCAAGGTACGCATTAACTTCAGTTTTCTCTTTGTTTAACTGAAGAAAGTTTTGGCACATCCAATTGTTAATTTCATCAATGCATTGGCAGCCCAACCCAATTTTGCAGCCTATCCAGAAGTATGCTGTGATCGACAGTGTCAAATGCGGCACTGAGATCAAGCAATACCAGCACTGTTAGTTTGCCTGAATCTGTATTTAGGCGGATATCATTGATTATCTTTATAAGGGCGCTCTCTGTACTGTGATGTGGTCTGAAACCAGATTGACAATTGTCCAAACACCCCTTGAAGTTTAAGAACTTGTTAACCTGGTTAAAAACAACTTTTTTAATGATTTTGCCAATGAAAGGGAGATTTGAGATGGGCCTGTAATTGCTCAATAGGGTATTATCCAGGTTGCTCTTCTTCAAGAGGGGTTTAACTGCAGTTTTAAGTGAGTTAGGAAAAATCCTAGAAAGAGGTGAAGCATTTACCTCTTTTAGAAGATCCATTTCTAAATAGTTAAACACTATTTTAAAGAATGAAGTGGGGAGCATGTCAAGATTGCAGGTTTATGTTTTCATAATTTGCACGGTTTCTTCTAAGATTTTACCATTAATTGCCATGAAATCTGACATAACATTTCATTTTTACTGAGCAATGTTATAAATGATAAATTAAACATGCAATATAATGGTTATTATAAAGTGAACTACTGTTGTTTCACTGTTCCTTTTACTTTAGATACTGTATGTACTCCTAACTAGAGGCACACTACACAGCATTGAACGGAAAAGACTTTGCCTGTATGAAAGATTCTTTTTTCTTTGGTTGGTAATGTCTGTTTATTATTGCCTGTGTTCACAAACCAGCTTTGTCCTTGTTTCTTTAATGATTATGTTCTGGACTGGTGTGTGTTTTTTTTTGTTTTGTTTTGTGTCTTCGTTCCTCTCTTGGGAATATTGCGGTTTACTCGTAGCAGTACTTAATTGTGTGTGGTTTGTATGTGCGTTCAATTAATCTAAATTTTGCATCATTAATCTTATAAAAATTTAATGTAAATGAAACCCTAACAAGATCAGTGAAGTAGGAATATTCAGATGAATGAGTCAAAATTATTGAATTTGACGATATTATAAGACAAATTTGGTTTCAATTAAAAATAAATGTTTGAATTTCATATAATCGCAGATACCAACTTAGTTGTAACCTACTATTCCATTTATTGTAGGTTTTCTGGAAGCTCCAGTTGAGGGCATCAGGGACAAACTGATGGCCTAAACCGGTGTCAGCATGGACAGACATCTATTGCAGTTCTGCTACACCATACCAAACTCTCTGCTTTTGTATGGATGTCTGACTACTACTATATTCTCTGAAGGTATTACTGGGGCAAAACAACAGCACCCTTTACAGTGAAATTTGTGTTCATAAAGGATAGTGATATATGTGTAACAGGTCCAGTACATTTGTCATAATGGTTAAATCAGAGTAAAGTTATTTTTAGAACTTGCAAATGTTTTTTCTTCTTCCCTTCTCTCTCTCCAAACTAAACATTGGTTTGTGCTGGTTTTGGTGATTTTTATGTGATATTTGACTCATTTGCCATGAAGCTTTAGTTCCCTCTTTCTCCATGTACAGCACGGGTCCCAAGATGTTCAAAGTCTAGAAAAGGAACTAAAAACTTTGTCAAATTTTGTCAAAACATTGCTTCTATCTTCAGTGGTTGAACTGTAATCATACAAAGCTCCAAAACACATTTGTCCATCAAAAGTACTGTAAAAATAACTTGTTTGCCTCTGCCACAACAGGTCAGGCTGTGCGCTTACTTCTCGTAGTAAACACACAACAACAGGTTAGGCTGTGCGCTTACTGCTTGCAGTAAACACACACCCTGATCTAATGCAGGAGAGATATATGCAAACAAATTTGTATTTACTGTTTTGTTTTGCCTCACTAAAGTGTTGTTGGAGCTTGGTATGTTCACAGTTGAACCACTGAAGTCACATGGAAAGTTTTGACAATGTTTTTGTGCCTTATCTGGACTATGACCATCTCTGGACCATTGCTGTCTGTAGAGGATGAGGAGCATTTAATCTAAAATATTTTAGTTTGTGTTCTGAAGATGAACGGGTCTCTGGGATGACACAAGTAATTAAAAACAGAACTTAAGTGAAAACTTAATGTCACATTTTTTAAAGACCAATGTTATAGTGAAATTTATCTTCATTTTTTACTAGTTGAATAGTCCTACATTCACAAACATGAGCCATCCTTGTAGGACCCATGTGAACATGTATGTACTGTATGTGGTCATATACACATACATACACACACACACACATATATATATATATATATATATATATATATATATATATATATATATATATATATATATGTGTGTGTGTATGTATGTGTATATGACCACTAATATATGACCACTAATGTTAACCACTAGATGGGAGTCAAGATCTTCCGCCGCAACTTCACCTCTGCACCTGTCACGCGCTCGTCAGGCGCTCGTTAAAAACCCAAAGAACTTTTATGAAACCTTTTTAACACATTTTGCCGAATAAATAATAGTATAAAAACAGCTTCTCAAATCAAACATGATCTCTGGTTGACGTTATCTGTGAAGGAGGAGGCGTGGCTTTTAGAGAAACAACTCTGACGTAATGCGCGGTGACGCCACATCAGGGCGAGTCCAGAATGCAGCGCAAGTCAAAAGAATAGCGGAGACAGACGTGTATCAAAACACGACCAGCAAATTGTCTTACATCATGGAGCTTAACGGTGACTGAAACGTAAGTAAATCATCATGCCTTTATTAAAGCGGGTCATGTTTGCATGAGGTGGTATAAAATGTAAAAGCTTAGGAGGCAGTAAGAAAAAGGAAATACATTTTCTGTAGATAAGCACGATACGGAGTGAGGAAATGTGTGTGAATGATCGTTAGCGTATTTTGCAATGTTTTTGAGTTATTATGATACATAACGGAGGACGCAATCTTGCCTTCAGTCGTCATCACGCTTTATATTCCGTCATGGGTGCATTATCAAAATACAATTCGAGATGTCAGCTTTTGATGCTGCAGTAGCTGAACTGCTATGCTGTCAAGATGCTCAGATAATGTTCATGGGTGAAAAGGGTAAAACTAAATATTTTTTTACATGATTAGCTATGTGTCTTGCACACGTTATGCATGGAAACAGATTCAGTTTCTGTTCCACAAAATGCCAGATTCGAATTATTTTCTTGACGTTGGGTTTCGTTAAAGGTTTTTGACCATTTGTTTATTCTGACATCACAGACGGAACTCTGTACCTAAATAAGCAGACAACATATACAATCCGTAACATTCAGAGGCACCGCAAATCGTTATTGAATCTACAAAACAAAACAGCGAACATTACCGAATGAATGACTCCTAAAAACCGATTCTTTTAGTGAATACGGTCAGTGTTTTACGACCGCTAAATGAATGACTCGTTTGAGTCGACTAATTAAAAAAAAATAGTTTTTGACAAAAAGCAAAACAATCAAAAACGTAATAATCACATTGAGTAAATCTGACTCACTAGTTGAACCGCACTAGAGTTTTGTAATCAGTGCTATTTTGTAAAAAAAAAAAAAATGAATTTAAGTTTTTACGTTTTAGTATTTGAAAATATACATAGCATATATTTCTGATTTGTTGTATCATGTTATGATGAAATATGAAAAGATTTTATCTCTTTGCCCTTAATCCTTAACATACTCATAATTTGCTGAGGGTTAATTAAACCTGACCATTCATATGTTGCTATTTCAAACTGTACTTATCTACATCCTAGATAAACATCCTTAAATGTATTATTTCTGTGTACTTCGTACACTCACCGACCACTTTATTAGTTACACCTGTCCAACTGTTCTTTAATGCACATTTCTAATCAGCCAATCACATGGCAGCAACTCAATGCATTTAGACATGTAGACATGATCAAGGCGATCTGCTGCAGTTCAAACCGAGCATCAGAATGGGGAAGAAAGGTGAATTAAGTGACTTTAAATGTGGCATGCTTGTTGGTGCCAGATTGTCTGGTCTGATTATTTCAGTAACTGCTGATCTACTGGGATTTTCACGCACAACCATCTCTAGGGTTTACAGAGAATGGTCTGAAAAAGAGAAAATATCCAGGGAGCGGCAGTTCTGTGGACGCAAATGCCTTGTTGATGTCAGAGGAGAATGGCCAGACTGGTTGGAGCTGATAGAAAGGCAACAGTAACTCAAATAACCACTTATTACAACTGAAGTATGCAGAAGAGCATCTCTGAACGCACAACACGTCAAACCTTGAGTCAGATGGGCTACAGCAGCAAAAGACCACACCGGGTGCCACTCCTGTCAGCTAAGAACAGGAAACTGAGGCTACAATTGGCACAGGCTCACCAAAATTGGACAATAGAAGATTGGAATAACATTGCCTGGTCTGATGAGTCTCAATTTCTGCTACGACATTCGGATGGTAGGGTCAGAATTTGGCATCAAAAACATGAAAGCATGCATCCATCCTGCCTTGTATCAACGGCTCAGGCTGGTGGTGTTGGTGTAATGGTGTGGGGGATATTTTCTTGGCACACATTGGGCACATTAGTACTAATTGAGCATTGTGTCAATGCTACAGTCTACCTGAGTATTGTTGCTGACCGTGTCCATCCCTTTATGATCACAGTGTATCCATCTTCTGATGGCTACTTCCAGCAGTATAACGCGGCATGTCATAATGCGTAAATCATCTCAGACTGGTTTCTTGAACATGACAAGAGTTCACTGTACTCAAATGGCCTCCACAGTCAACAAAACCCAATCCAATAGAGTACCTTTGGGATGTGGTCGAACGGGAGGTCCGACAAATCTGCAGGAACTGCGTGATGCTGTCTGGTCAATATGGACCAAAATCTCTCAGGAATTTTTCCAGAGCCAGAAGGGGATCCAACCCGGTACAAATAAGGTGTACCTAATAAAGTGGCCAGTGAGTGTATATTTAAACCCTTTAGCATTGTGCAAGTCATATTAACATGTTTTTTTCATTTTCTGAATGGACTTTTTAAACTATAGAGGTAAAACAAAGTCACATTTGACTCTACTCAAAAGCTAATTCAACACTTTTTATACAGCACACAGTGTTTGTGTGACTGCAAAGCATGTGAATTTGAGGCACGCGATTGGCTGACTGTTGCCAAGCATAAAACCATAAAACTATAACACCGTAACACATAATAATTTTTATCAACATGTTTTTTATCAACACAAAAGCTTGCTAACCCAGCTTCTACATTACAAGTGTAAAACATTCATTTATCCAGGATCAAAAGTGAGGTTATAAACAACGATAGCCTGGTGTTGAGTTCAGTGTGAAAAACCCTACAGAGGGCCAGGCCTCAGTTATGTGTGTGTAACAACTGAATGCTGAAACTTTGATAGCTAACAGCATGATGTTAACTCCTCGTTCTCAGCTGGAAGGTGTGTAAGTGTTGTCATCTCTTCCTGTATGTCACTTTGTTTTCCTTGAAAAAAAAAAAACAAGGGCATTTTTGCATCTTCATCAATACTTTCTCTATAAGTTGCTCTTTATAGGTTTGTTTTGTTGTTGTTATGTGTTTGTAATGTTCAGTGTGCTTTAATATTTCGATCAGCTACTGGAGGAAATGGCTGAGATTCTCAAAAACCTTTAAATGTGTGATCTGGGCTTCCAATGCAAATGCAAAGACTCGATTTCGCAGTCCCTATTACAAATAGATACACAAAACTGAATGTAATGTAATATTTCAACGTTTTATTAACTGCTTTTTCTTTTAATTCTTTTTGTCTTATTAATTGTTTCTGTTTAAAACAAGTGAAATTGTTTTTGAGTGCTGGAAATTGAAAATCATAAATCCAAGAGTTTTGTTTCTGTTTTACCAAAACATATGGCTTGTTATAAACCAATCAGACATTAAGCTCATAGTATACTTCTGTCCAGTTCTATTCAAGAGATGCGACCTTTACAGAGACAAAGAATGTTCTGTAGCCTAAAACAAGTAATGTTTTTTTTTTTCATTGTCTGATCAGTGTTACAATGGTCTATGAACCTTAAGTTCATGGTTATTCAAGTGGTGAGACAGTTACTGCCAATGACAAGTGCTTCATTGTTATTCTTTCAATTCATGCACAAAACACAAACAGCACATGTTTTTTGATATCGCTGCACTTGCAACTAAAGAAAAGACATGTAAACTGAAAAACAAATTAAGAAACATCTTTAAGAGTTTGACAACACATACTGTACATACCTAAAATAGTCACAGACAGTTCAACTAAACACAGAAAAGTCCACAATATAAGACTAGACTTATACTTAATAATGATAAATACAATCGGTTTGTGCAATGATTTATTACAGTAGCATGTGTGTAATACAGTTTATGATTCTGTTTATGATTTGCTGACATACTTTATATCATAAGTCGAGTTTTTGAAATCAATTCTTTTTTGACCACACAGGGTTTTGTATCACAGAATGAGGAAGAAATTAGGCCTGCACAATATATCGTTTCAGCATTGATATCGCAGTGATCATTCGCAATGGTCACATCGCACGATATGCAGTGTTGAGTTTCTATTATAATTCATCATTTGTATGTGTATTGGATGCCTGTGATTTGTATAATGATTTAAAAAAACATCCATTCCGGCCGGCCGCGTACCCAATCTAGACTTTACCAAAGAGCATAGAATCACTGAGAGGCGACACTCTAGTGCGATTTGCGAAACAGCCACTGGATGCCATGGCAGCCATTTTGGAATGAAAATTCCAATAGAACAACAGCATATTATAAGTCTGTAAAATAAAGATTAAAAGTGCAGATGATTGTGATAGTACGTGTTGTATTGTTGTCTTTCAGGTTGTATCTCCAGCTTTAATGCACTTTTTAAGTAAATAAACAAAAAACAAAGCGGCTGCCTGCCATCGTGACAGCAATAAGATCCAATGGACAGCCGACCGCTTTCACTCCAAAATGGCAGAATCGCAGGGCTGTTGCTGGGCACTGATGTTGCAATGGAACATTCTATTGAGTGTCACCTCTTGGTGATTCTAAGCTCTTTGGTTGCGTCCGAAACCGCCTACTACTCAGTAGGTACTGCATTTGAATTTAAACATACTACTCGGCCGATAGAAAAGTGTGTTCTATACAGTATGTATGTGAGATGTATGAATGCAATTCAGACGTACTACATCCGCCATTTTGTCATGGTCACGTGACCTACATGCGTCAGTTGCGTCACTTCACTGCCATTCATGAATTCTCTCGCGGGGCATCATGGGATGTCACGAGGCACTTCAGAATCTCGCCGGAAGTAGTCAGTCTTCCGGGTACTTCTCGCATACAGATTTTCAAATTCTATAAATTCGGACATACTACTCGGCTCACATACTGATTTTAGCGTACTGTATAGTATGGAAGTATGCGATTTTGGACACATCCTTTGACTTTACCTGTGATAGCTGATGTCTTTTCTTCAGTGATCTATATGTGGCGTTTATGTGCGAGGACACCCTCTAGTGTCCACTATGAATGGAACAAATAACATTATAATGTCTGATGACAACGGAGTGGTTTCGAACCCACTGTCCTGCAAAGTTTATTACTTTTGATAGAAAATTATTATTTCCATCTGCTTGTTAATTTTCGATTCTGAAAAGCTTAATTGGCAGCTTCAGTGTGTTTGGTTATGGGTGAGCTCTGCTGGATGGTAGATATCAAGGAGCAGGGTTGGAGATCTCTGCTGTATTTCCTTTTTTTTTTTTTTAAGTTGAAAATTAACATTTTTCTCTAAACATACAGGGCTTTTTTTGTTTCTATGTTGATACTTATGAATTATGTCATCATTAGTATCGTTATTACAAAAAATCCCAGAAAATATTGTGATATATTTTTAATTCTGTCCGTAGCCTCAGCTTACAATTTTGCAAAACCACAAAAATGTACTTCAACATACTGTACAGTTGACTGCAGTCTTTTTGGTAAAGTGAATGCGACTGGACAGTATGACACCAATAGCTTTTGTTCCTTTTCACATTAGTAATCATTACAGGGACAAAACTATGTGAAATCAAGATTAACATGGTTATATTGCAGTTTTATCCTCCATTTGCTTTTGAAAACACTATTGGTTGGGTAAGGGTTTAGGCCAGTGGTTTGCCAGGTGATCTGTACAACAAGCTTAACAAGAAGAACATAAAGGTGTATTTGAAACATACAACAAAATATACCCTAACATTAGCAAAAAATGTACACAGTGCCCTCTAGTGGATTTGTCATTTAAAACGTGACAAAACGTATGCAGAGCAACGTATTTTAGTTTTTCGCAAAAATGTTGCCTGGCACATGTATTTTCAATAAGCCTGGGCTGTTGTTTGTTGACGTTTTGGTGTGTTGGGCCTTTGCTATTCGTCTCCTTTATAAGTCAGACTCTGTTTGCATCTCCACACTATTTACGATAAGTTCACATCATTTATCTGTCTGTTATGACACAGCCAAGATATTTTTAAATGAGAGATTGGCCTCTCAATTTTAGGATAAGTCGAATCCCGCTCAGCCAGAAGAAATGATGCAAGGTCTAGAGATAAAAGGGGAGCATGGATAATCCTGTTCTCACCCAGACAATGACTAATCACTAAAAGGAAATGGCTGTTCATTATCGTTGTGTCTACTTTAATTACTGATCATACGAATCCAATCAAAACAGAGATTAAATGAGCATGCTCTTTGATATTTTTTATTATTTTAATTTTTTTGGCATATTCTAAATGAAAGTTTGCTTTTATTCATTTATTTGATTATAATTTGTTTTGCATGAATGAACCCTTTCAAAGGCTTAAAGGTATAGTTCACCCAAAATGAAATAAATACTGCCGTTATTTACTCCATTCCACATAACTAGACTGCCGTGTCATGCTTGTTTATAGCTCAAGAACAAATGACATTTACAGTGACGGTAAATATGACGCATAAGATTGGGGCTTTGAGTTTGAATTTCATATTTGAATTTTAGCCTGTTCAAAGTATATAAATATGGAGACTTCAGGAGTATAAATCAGGAGACTTATGAGTCATATGGACTAGTTTTATGGGGTTTTGTCCTTTTGGATATTGACATTTTACTATGAACTTTTTTGTATTGCGAACAGCAAGTCTTTTAAATATTGCTTTTCGAATCATGTGCAAATGACAGCAGCATACAGGTTTGCACTGACATGAGGATGATGGTTTTTAAATTAAGAATTTTAATTGTTATATAAATTATTTGATGAATAATGACCCCAAGTTATCATATGCCTTACTCCTTAAAAATGTTTAGATCTGTACCTGAACAGTTATTCCATTTTAATTCTGGCTTTGCCTCCTCCTTGTCTTTTGGTCTTGGTTATTTAAAGGAACACTTTTTTTGGGAATAGGCCCATTTTACAAGTCCTCTAGAGTTAAACAGTTTTACCATTTTTAAACCCACTCCGCCAATCTGCAGGTCTGGCTTGAACACTTTTAGCTTAGCTTCGCATAAATCATTGAGTTAAATTAAAATGTTGCTATTTGCTAGGTTGATTTGGTGTGGAAATATATTCTGATTCTAGCCTAATTAAAGAACTTTGCTGCTCTATAATGGTGGCAGCGAGTGGAATGATATTATGCAGTTTCTGAAAAAGTCCCCTGCTAGCTAACTAGATAACAGCACCACATAATCGTTGTGCATAACTAATTATCACTAATAAAGCCTAGAATAACAGGACATTGGTATATTGTAAATCAATAGATTCAAATATTTATTTCCAGATATCAAAGAAATAATTTGTGCCGTAATTATAGTTTTGTAACTATTAAATTGTTGTAAAGACTGAATTGTAATATATAGCTATATCAGTGTAAAACCTATGTATGGTGGAAAAAACGTTTCTGTGATTGTGTGTTAAAACCACCTGGGGTCTCCACTTTTGCCATGGCCTCTCTTTTTGACTTTAGCAGACTTATCCCTCAAGTTATTCCAAACATTTCTTTACAAAACCTTTCCTCTTTTCTCACGGCTGTTGCAGTTTCTACCCAAGAATTATTGGTCATCTGGTTGGGCATAGACGGATCATAAAGATGTCTGTATACAGTCATCCCTGTTGAGACCAAATCTCTTCAAAATGATTCATATTCAACTCAAATTAAATGTGATGCCATGTGAACTGTTCGTTTGAGTCTTGGAAAATTTTGTGCACTCCACCAGCCAAAATCATTTCGCATGCACCCAAAGTGAACCCCCCGTAAACGCTGCGATGACATCGCATTCACCGCGTGCACTCAAGCGAAAGTGTTGAGTATAAATTAGGTGCATTTGTAAAATTTGTCTGGTTCTTTGTCCTAAATATGTACATATTGTGATGTGAGAACAACTGGACCGCTTCTGTTACGTTTTTGTTGGTTGACTTGATAGGTGGTGTAAAACCTACAGTACGGTATTGTTCATCAAGCTAAAACATTTAAATTTACTTCATTTTAAATGTTTTTACTGCCTAAGGTTTCTGGGGGTTTTTAGGTTTGTAGTTTGTACTTGAGCTCAGAATTGCAAACAGTAAAATGTCTTTGTAGAGGATGTATGTTTGTACAGTAAAGTATAATTCAAGTTGTATTTGTATCAGTCAGTCTTCAAATGTAAAGTTTTACCCACTTATGCAGAGTGGAATACTTCAGTAAGGATGATATACAACCCTACCCTATAGTCAAACAATATTTTATATTATAATCCACAGCCTCAGGCAAATGGTCCAGAGTGACGTCTTGTTTGTGAACAAATCATTATTTTGAATGAGTTCCTTTTAGAGATGAATTAGTTCACCAAAGCAAAACATGATATGAGCCAGCACAGATCTACAAGCTACTCAGTCAAAACCTGCTTTTCAGACTGAAAATTAGCCAATATTCTTGTGTATGTGATCAAGTGACACCAGAGTTTGCTAACTTATTTGGCGCTTCAGTTATTCCAACAATGATTGAATGGAGGAAACAGCTCTGAATTGAACTGAAAAACATATACAGTGTATATGCATTAACTCAGCACTTACATTAAGGGGCAAACTTATAGTTTTGGTGGTTTCATATTGTTTATGTCAAAGGTGAGTTGATGAGTAGTTGTTTACAAAAATACAAATACAAAATGTGGATGTTTTAAATCTTTTAATCGTGTAAATGAACATGATTAAAATATTTAAAACATCCACTTTTGTATCATTATTGAGTGTTTTTCTAAGCCATTGGGTTATATAAAACTGGTGATTTGAACCAGAACCAAACTATTCAAAAGAAAACTTGGACTTCCCCATTTGTTTGAGGCTATTGATTACAGGTAATAATGTTGTAAATCAGGTTTATTTTATTACACTAACTGATCGTTTGGCCTCATTAAACCTCAATGTAATGAGTTTTGCATGACCTGATGCACTTTTATTTTAATTCATTTAATAGTTTGACTCTGATGTAGGGCTGGGTAATATGAAACAAATCTCATGTCATGATATAAGTTCCATATCCTGATAAAGATATATATCACAATATAGTACCTTTTTTGTAAATTAATATTTTATATACAGTTGAAGTGTTTTATAAACACTACCTGACAAAAGTCTTGCTGTCGATCCCAGTTGTAAGACTTGTAGTTGATCATTTGGAAAAGTGGCAGAAGGTAGATTTTTCTGATGAATCATCTGTTGAAATGCATCCCAATCATTACAAATACTGCAGAAGACTTATTGGAACCCACATGGACCCAAGATTCTCACAGAAATCAGTCAAGTTTGGTGAAGGAAAAATCATGGTTTGGGGTCACATTCAGTATGGGGATGTGCGAGAGATCTGCTGAGTGGGTGGTAACATCAACAGCCTGAGGTATCAAGACATTTGTGCTGCTCATTATATTATAAACAACAAGGAGAGGGCAAATCCTTTAGCAAGATAGCGCTTGTTTTCACACATCAGCCTCCACATCAAAGTTCCCAAAAGCAAAGAAGGTCAAGGTGCTCCAGGATTGGCCAGCCCAGTCATCAGACATGAGCATTATTGAGTATGTCTGGGGTAAGATGAAGGAGGAGGCATTGAAGATGAATCCAAAGAATCTTGTTGAACTCTGGGAGTCCTGCAAGAACGCTTTCTTTGCCATTCCAGATGACTTTATTAATAAGTTATTTGAGTCATTGCACAGATGTATGGATGCAGTCCTCCAAGCTCATGGGAGTCATACACAATATTAATTATTTTTCCACTGCAACATGACTTCATATTTCATACTGTACATTATGTCTGTTAAGTGACAAGACTTTTGTCTAAGCAAAGTCAGGCCTTACTGTCCTAAATGAATAATTAAAAATCAAGGCATGATCATATTTTATTTTGGTAAAATAAGCATAATCTAGAGGCCTTTGCATTTCATATAAGCCACTTCTGATACCAAATGATAAACTAGAAGTCAAGTTAATACTTGTTGTTACTAAAACTTGGATAGGCAACAAGACTTTTGTCAGGTAGTGTACACCTGAATTATTCGCCCCCTGTATATTTTTTTTCCCAATTTTTGGATTTTTTTTTAACACATTTCTAAACAAAATAGTTTTAATAACTAATTTCTAGTAACTGATTTCTTTTATCTTTGCCATTATGAAAGTACATAATATTTTACTAGATATTTTTGAGGATTAAAGTGCAATTTAAAGGCTTAACTTGCAAGTCATTGTATAACAGTGGTTTGTTCTGTTGACAACTGAAATCAAAATTGCTTAGGAAGCTAATAATGTTGACCTTATAATGATAAAAAAAATGTTTTTATTCTAGCCGAAATAAAACAAATAAGACTTTCTCCTGATGAAAAAAATGTTATAGAAAATACTGTGTAAAAATGTCTTACCCTGTTAACCATCATTTGGGAAATGCCTGAAATAAAAAAAATCACAGGCGGGCAAATGATTTTTTACTTCAACTGTACATTGACCATGTTGAAAGGTTGCTTTTTTTTTTACATTTTAAAGAAGATACTCAATTTACTCATGCTTATGTAGTTATTTTTCTCACTTTATTTAGAACTATAGACAAACAAATGTTTGATTGAGAATGTAGAAATACTGAGTAAATAGATAAAAACACTTCCATTGATTACAGGCCCAGTGGCATGTAAGGCTAAATAAAATGCAGAATGTAAACATTGAATGTTATTCACGTTTCTGCATCCCCGATGTGCCGTGTAAGATTGCAGTCATCCAAATGATGAGAAAGTATTACCAACAATTAATATATTTTCCAACACCACAAAGTAAAGAATGGAGCATAATGAAGATGAACAATGTTTACCTGTGACAGCCGATTTGAATGTTATCACTCGACTGAATGAGAGTTATCAGCTGATAGATATGGCCAAGTAGGGGCCATCTGCACCTACTGGTAAGCTCAGAAGGCTATTATCATCCACCCACATGGTTAATCAGACATAGATCACATATGGTTGTGGCCGAAAGTTAACGAGAATTATTTATATTATTTATAAAATTTCCCATTAATTGTATTTTATTAATGTCTAATGTACTATGTCCATTGAAGAATTCAAGAAACTGGCTGAAAACGGAAGAAAAGGCGGCATGTCATCAACATTTATTTATTACATCTATGTGTACACTTTTTTTTTTTTTTTGAACGCAATAATTCATTTGACATAAAGATTACATAAAGGCCTAGCTATGTGTATAAATATGTTAATGTGATATATAAAAATCTGATACAAGCACTACCACACAAAATCCAGGACAATATAAATAATGTACCCTGCCATGTAATTGCTATAATGAAATATCCATCTGGTTTTGCAATAATCCAAGTCTTTACTGGCGTTTCGGTGGAATAAACAACCATACCATTAAGTTCTGTATGCGCACCAGCGGTGAATGTTTATAGTAAGTTCATTGACCAAACACGAAAGAAATGCAACCGTTGCGACAAAACTAGACTGTTATTATTGTGGAGCACTTTTCCCCCTTACAAAAGTAAATAAATAAATAAATAGTAATGTAGACTATGCGTCAGATGTGTTGTAACACAGCAACATTATAATTACTACGACAGTTTAATTCAAGTAATTATCTATAGTATGCTTCCAAACACTGTAGTATTTACTATAGTATTCTTTTCATGTAATGTAACGCTTATACAGTATATACTGCCTCTGACAGGCAAATATATATTTTATGTTCTCTGCCCTCTTCATGATATAAGGATCATGTCCAACATGTGTGCTTATTTTCTATTTATGTCTCCTTTGAAATATGGTATAAATTGCAAAAATATGGACTTTGTTCTATGTGTCCGATTCTGTAATTTACTTCCTGCCCTCCATCTGAATTCTGCACATCATCAGTACCACGTGATTGAAAACAACCTATAAAGAAATCACATTTCTTTTATCTTGTATGTTTACAGTGCAGATCACCACACAAATGAACCGCTATTCTATTATTTACGTAATGCATTTTTTTTACAAAACATTTGGTGGATTGGTTTAATATTCTACTGCAATGCAATCATTATAAAGTATTTTCAGTATTCTCACACTCTAGTGTTCTTAAACGCTGTCTTATTGTTAGTAGTCCTTAAGATTAATCTCATTCAAATCTGTGTTTAGACATATAAAAGAGTTAAAGTATATAAAACACATTCGGTTTAAAGATTCCACCTCCTCTGTAATATTTCCCACCTCTGTTCCTCTTTAAGTTTCAGCAGTGCTAAAACAGCTGTAATTACATAAGGCTTGAGATCCTTTGGTATTGTTTTTTTCTGCCAGATATTTTTAGATTTCGATTTTCCTTGAATCCAAAAGAGAATTTCTCCTCTGATAACGCAAACTATTTACATTTATTAAAGTCTATAGGGCTCTTGCGTGTCCCATTAGGCACTGCTCTCCTAATGGTTAAATGTAACATCTTAGTTATCCAAGAAACAGGGATATTGATTATCGGGCCTGAATTTGCAGGTGTGTATGGATAACCAGCTCTGCTGATGTTGAACAGAAAGTGTCCGCTCACTGGCAGACCCAGAAAGCTCAGCTGAAAGGAAAGTCACTCACACTTCCTGATTAAGCAAAAGGTCAGGATGCAGTTGTGACAGGAGCTGGACTGTATTGCAGACTGACAGCTGACAGGGTAGAGTGACGCTGAAGATGTGTGTGTGCTGAGACGCACTAACCTGATGGTCGGCTGATAGAAAGCATCTGGCTGTCGGTGAGGCTCTGGCAAGCTAGTTTGTATGGTGTCACCAGCCTGATCTCACAAAGAAACAAAACAATTTTACGTATTTTGAGAAAAGTGCCTGTTTCTATTAATCGCATCCAAAAGAAAAGTTTGTTTTGACATAATATATGTGTGTGTGCTGGCTCAGATATATGTTTATATATGTTTTATGTATAATATATGTTTCAGTGTACTCCTTAATTAATGAAGCAAAAATTAATTGATTGTCTTTATTTTTGAGTCTTTATTTATTTAAATGAACCAAGTAATGTCAAGTTCTTGTTTTAGCAGAAGGAACATTGCTTTCTATCAATTTAAATTTTAAATAGATCTACAAATTAGTACATTTGATGTAACTTGGTTTAATTAAGACACCTTTCCACTTGAAATCTGTTATTTCACTTTATTTAAAGCAAATTGAACCCAAGAGCATGCAAATTTACTTTCAAAACGCTTACTGATCTCAGAGTTAGTGTTAGCACAGCTATGACTCTCTGAGGGAAGCGTCAAAAATTGATGCTGAGGATAAAATGCCAAGACCCTAAGCAAGGTGGTAACCTCAAAACTAAAAAAGACCTACTCAAAACTCTTCTTAATCTTCAAACTAATGAAGATTAAACTCTAACAACTTTTTCTCTCAGATTTAAACACCTAAGATTGCTTGTATTTTTTTAAATATTCTTCTCTGCATGCTGGGAACATGTCCATTGCGACATATCCATTATTAAAATTTACTTAGTGGGTGGCACGGTAGCTCAGTGGTTAGCACTGTCACCTCACAGCTAGAAAGTCTAGGCCAGTTGGCATTTCTGTGTGGAGTTTGCATGTTCTCCCTTTGTTTGCGTGGGTTTCCTCCGGGTGCTCCAGTTTCCCCCACAGTCCAAATATATGCGCTATAGGTGAATTGGGTACGCTAAATTCTCCGTAGTGTATGAGTGTGTGTGAGAATGAGTGTGTATGGGTGTTACCCAATGTTGGGTTGCAGCTGGAAGGTTATCTGCTGCATTAAAAATATGCCGGAATAGTTGGCGGTTCAGTCCGCTGTGGTGACCTCCGAAATGGAGACTAAGCCAAAGGAAAATTAATAAATGAATCAAAATTTACCTAATATTTCTAAGTTTGCAATGATTAGAAAATATTTAAATAATACAAGTGAATGAATATCAATGTTTAACTTTATATATTAAAATAAATAATAATATTTAATTTATTACATGAAGTAAATGTCTAAATATTAAATATTTACTTAGAAAATTCTAGTTATCCTTGACACATAATAGTACAATTAAAAAATCATGAGAGTAAATTTATTACATTTGACTAAACCAAAAAGTCATTTCAGTGTAAATTTGAGGAAATCTTTGTTTGTATTTAGATAGTGGGTAGCATGGTGGCTCAGTGGTTAGCACTGTTGCCTTACAGCAAGAAGGTCAGTGGTTCGAATCCCAGCTAGGTCAGTTGGCATTTCTGAGTGGAGTTTTCATGTTCTCCTTGTGTTCGCGTGGGTTTCCTCCACAACTCCAAAGACATGCGGTATAGAAGTTGTATAATAAATAGAAAATGATACAAATGATATATTAATTTAAATAAGTACCTAAATAGTTTTTTTATGTATGTGTGTATTTCAAATATGTGATTTAATCGCAGTTAATTTTTGCCAAGCACTAATCATTCGTTCATTCATTTTCTTTTCTGCTTAGTCCCTTTATTAATCTGGGGTCGCCACAGTGGAATGAACTGTCAACTTATCCAGCATATGTTTTACGCAGTGGATGCCCTTATAGCTGTAACCTATCACTGGGAAACATCCATACACACTCATTCACACACAAACACTACGGACAATTTAGCTTACCCAATTCACCTATACCACATGTTTTTTTTTGGACTTGTTGGGGAAACTGGAGCACCCGGAGGAAACCCACGCTAACATGGGGAGAACATGCAAACTCCACACAGAAATGCCAACTGACCCAGCCGGGGCTCGAACCAGCGACCTTCTTACCGAGGCGATTGTGCTGAGTCATGCACCCAAACTCTACTTCTAACTAGGCCTGTCACAATAATCAGTATATTGACTTATCGCACAACACATAAACATGACCTCAATTATTTTTTGTGATGCTATATAATATATATCGCCCATACTTAAAAACCAATGCTAATGACACTTTAGCTGATAGCACAGCCTCTGTCATCTCATCCAATCTCTTTTGAAGGTGTCAAGATGGTTCTACTATAAATTACTATAGTGTATTTTCATGTGAGTGAATACAAAAAAATCTGGTATAGGATGTGGCCTGTTCGGTGTCCTGTGCCTCTGTTAAACAGTCTAAACTGACTTTAAGCGTGTTTCTTTTTTCCTAGTTCTTGGTATCTTGCACTTTTTGTTAACATTTTTCTTTATGTATTTGTTTAACATATGTTTTCACAATCTGATTTCAATGCCTAATTGTTAAAGTTTCTATAATATATTCTTAAGAATAAAATCTTATCTGTTCTTTGAAAGAGAGTACTTCCATTATAATGCTATTATGTTTATAGTTGCATTATATATTGAGTGGCATCAACTGATTTTAAAAAGACAATAATATTGTTTATTTCAATAAATTATCGTGCAATATATCGTACAACGAAAATTTGATGTCATGAACACTTAATCCTACTCTTCATTGAGGGATGAATAAATCATACTAAAATGTACGAATGAGATCGTACAAATAAATAGGAATTAGCCACTAAGGACATACTCGCACAATGTACAGTTGCCTTGAACCGGGCCGAAGCACGCTTGTCCACCCTCCCGTCTCCCCTGACGGCCCGCACTCACATTACATTCTACCTGGGCACGCATACGTCATAGATGATGCACTGGTCAGTAAGTGCTCTCGCTCAGCACAGTGGAGATTTCTTTAGTTATTTAGTTTTAGTGGTTTGATATGCAGTGACACGCAGTCAAATATTTCGCCAAACAGATCAGCCACTTTTGACACTCATAAACAATCATAAAGTCTTCGTGCTGCAGGAATTAGGAGATTTGCTGAAGGCGCAGCTGTCGTGCAGTGAGGGGTTTGCGTCTTTAATAATTTACGACAGTTTGCGTTTATTGAACAGTAAGAATGTTTAATAAATTCATATTAAGCAGTCCCTTAAAAGTCACGTCTCATCTTCAGTTTCGGGCTCAGGCGCATTTTGCACTCACACACAAGCGTACCGCACCTGAGCCCAGGTGAACCGCGCTCTGGCACACCTCTTCCAACCGGGCCAGGGCCAGCCAAGTGAATCGTGCCTGAGCCTGATTCAGAGCACTCACACTTCTTAAACGATCCGGGAAATGGGCCTGGGCATGGTTCAAATAGCATAGTGTAAATGTGCCCTAAATTGATACTCTAGTTCTCCTAAACTGGACTTCTGTTCTCTCACAAGTCATTTTTACTCAAAGAGCATTGATGCATGGCACCTTTGAGGCAGTGTTGGCATCCACTTCCTGAAAATTGAACCAGCAGTTTTTATTAGGGTATTCAAACATTTTTTATGCTTGAATCTGACTAGTTATTTTTCTCACTGAAATATGCTTTATATTCTTTATCAAATGTAAAGTACTCTGTGAGTCTGAAAAATGCTGTGTTGTTTTTGTAATCCAGCTCAGTGTCTAATATGGATGTACAATAATTTAATTTTCCCTCATATGGTTTTAAACCTTAATGCAAGAGTGTCCAAACTCGGTCCTGGTGGGCCGGTGTCCTGCAGAGCTTAGCTCCAATTTGCCTCAACACACCTGCTTCTTGAACACCCAGTAAGAGCTTGATTAGCTGACCCAGGTGTGTCTGATTGGGGTTGGAACTAAACTTTGCAGGACACCGGCCCTCCAGGACTGAGTTTGGGCCCCCTGCCTTAATGAGTTTCTTTCTTCATTTATTCAATCATTTTACTTCATCTTAGTCTCTGATTTATCAGTGGTTGCCACAATGGAATTTACCGCCAACTATTTCAGCATATGTTTTACACAACGCAGTACTAGAAAACACCCTTACACTCTCATTCACACACACACTCATATTCTACGGCCAGTTTAGTTCTTCCAGTTCATCTATACCGCATGTTTTTGAAACCAAAGCACCCGTGGAAACCCACGCTAACACGGAGAGAACATGCAAACTCCACACAGAAATGCCAACTGGCCCAGCTGCAACTAGCACCTTTCTGTGAGGTGACCATGCCACCCCCACAAAAAAAGAAGATATTTTCTAGAATGCTGGTTGTTGGCACCCATTGACATCCATAGGATAATTTTATTTACAAAATTCAACAAAATCAACAAGTTTGAACAAGTGGAGGATGAGTAAATTAAGACAATTTTAATATTTAGGTGAACTATCCCTTTAATCACAAGTATGAAAAATGGAATCCAAAATCACTCTTGGGATAAATCCTTTTCGAGACTTTAATTGTCTAGACATTTCGATGACTCTAATAATGTCCGAGTTTTGAACTCTAACCTGAACTCCAATGTAATTGTTTTGCATCGTGGAGTATCTTTTCTTGAAAATTGCTTTAAAATTTTTTTTTAAGGCTCAAGTAATCCTTTATTTGAAGCTGTCTTTTATTTGATATATTATTTATTTTAGATAATAATAATATTATTGACCCCTAGAATTTCTGAAATAGCAAAAAAAATATATAATAAATAAATGATATAGCTCAAAATCATTTTCTGTGATAACCTATTATTACCTGTCAAAACATCTAACCAAATGAAATGTTAAAATTGTTCAACGTGTTGTAATGCAATTAGTGATTCATCGTCAGGCTGAGAGAAAACTTTTAACTGAAATCAACAAACTTCTCACTGATGTAACTTCCATCTGAGGAAATGCCTATCAAATTGGTGCGTTTTCCATAATTGCATTCAAGACAACCTAAATATGCATGAAGCCTGAATGAGGCCTGTGAAAAATCTCGAGAATTATGAACCGGTGCAGTGGCTGGTGTTTAATATCCGTGAAATGTCAAGGCTAATAAGTGTGCGGTAATTATAAAACCTCGTGAGATGGTTTATGGAGCTCTTTAACTGCAGGCGGGAGATGACTATTCTGATGATGACCATTTCTGTCCTTGATTTCACTCAACGCATTATGATAAACGTGCTGTGATCTGTATCTTGTGATATGTTCTGGACTATAACAGGCAGATGGATAGCTTGTGGGTTGTTGGTTTTGTATATGCTGGAGCCTGAGTCAGAATCAGCCATTCAGCCCCAGACTGCTGCCCACTACCTGCTGCTTTGCCTGCTTCGCAGCCAAAAACCCTCCATCAACCACTGATGCAGCGTATTTGCATCCTCATTCAGCCCTTCTGCTCTCTGTGTCAGGATTATTTTGTACTACTACTATAGTCTATTGTAATACTCTGTGTGTGATTACAAACTGTAGCTATTAGCTGTTTCCATCCACATCTTTTAATGTGCATTTTGGAATATAGCATACAAATCTTTTAATGGAATTGGCCAGATGCAATTTTAAGAAGAAAAGTTGAAAACTTATACGCACTACTGAGTAGGATAACCTTTTTACACGATAAGAAAAAAAAAAATGCATAAACTATGATGAAAGCTCATTTGCCAAATAAATTTTAGCATGGGTATCAACAAATCATGTGTTTTTTTGTTTTAACTGATCAAAAATTGAGTAAAAAGGTTGCGATAGAATGACATTAATGGACAAACCTTGGATTGACCACATTGTAAAACATCTGAAATGTTGTTTTGTTCATTTGAAAATCCCTTATCTAAAGTCTGTCAATAAAGAACTGTCTTGAGCATCTACACTCCCAAAGAAGGATCTCGCTCCATCAAAACCCACCATACATTCATTGCATTTCGTCATCGTCCTCTTAATAGTTAAACAAATAATTTATTGTAGAAGAAAAAGTGTCCAAGCAAATTCCATTTTTTTTTTAATTAGCACCAGTTTATCAGGTAATGACAAGTTTGACCCAATGAGTTGAAACGGTGCTTTATTCGCAAATGATTCATACAATATTCCAGTTTTGCGCATAAGTTTAATGCGTTTTATTAGACTGAAGGGCTTTATTCTGTGAAAACAACCATCATGGATGAAATTTATTCTGCTTATTACTTAGCTACTTGCCACAAAGCATAACAATTTGACACAAAACATTGTTCTAAGCTTTAATAGTTGAATAATTCTTTAATTAAAGGCAAAGCTGACAGAAATGTAAACAGCTGAAAGAGTGTACACTAACTTGCGCGTTATTCAGTCAGAAGAAGATACCAAAGAATCAAAAACCGCAGTGTGACAGACAAGCAGATACAGATGAATGTGGATGTAAATATATATGGATTTAAACGTGTTCACTGATGATGTCACGACTGACCAATTAGAATCACGTATTCCATACAGCTGTGAAATAACATTAGTTAATGCATGAAGTAAACATGAACTAACAATGAGCAACTTTATTTCCATTAACTCATGTCAACCAAGATGAAGAAATAGAGTAATTCATGCATCATTCATATTTTATTTATTTATTTGTTAATAATTTTGTTCATAGTTCATATACCTACATTTTTCAAATGATTGTAGCCTAGGAAATATGTATTTTAGATGTGTTGTAATTTGAAACATGTAGCACCTAGATTGAGCTGTGTCTGTGTAAACTAAACGTCCAATGTTTTAACGTCATTGGAAATCCTCTTTAGCATATCCCAACAACATCCTGTTTGTGAACCATTTCCTTTCAGTCATAAATTATCCAGCCATAAACGTAGGGCAATTCTCTGGCACTTACTCTTTTGATTGCAGTTTTGTCATAGCGCGTGTTCAATTTTAAATGCCCTCCTATGAAACCGCATAAATAATGCACATACATGCATACCTACAACATCTTGAGATCAAACACAGATCTCATTGTTTGGTTGTCTCCGGTTAACATCCTCAGTAATCTACAGATTTTTGAGTCTCCAGACAGTTGGTGACGCAAATACTGACTCATCTTCTTTTGTCCCCTTTTCTTTCACTGTTTAGATTCAGAACTTTTGGACTGAAACAGAGCCTGGATTACTGGAAAAACCTTTAACATAGAGTGGGATTGTAAGAGCTAATCCTATTGGTGACTGGAGCCAAGATGGCGGGAAGAGAGCGTAGTCCCCGCCACAGGCCCTGGTCTGTGTACAGAGCTACCACATTTGACTTGTCTTCTGAGATGATGGGGTTGGCACTCACAGGTGAGGAATAATTCACTTCTGATTTAGTTTTTTTTTTTTATTGTTAAATTTGTACATACAATTGGTTGCAAATGTGCCTATAGGCGAGGGCTAATCAATTGGCGGCCCGCTGGCCAAACCTGGCCCCTGAAGCAATTTGTTCCGGCCCTCCAAATAGTGTGACACCAAAAATAAATTTAGTTTAGTCGAAAATCGGCCGCTATAGTTATGTAGTGACGTGCGTCTGTTCAATACACTACGAGCTGCAGTTGAAGGCTGCACAGAGAGTGAGTTAAGTGACATAAAGTGAGGGGTGCGGGCAGCCGAAAAACATTTGGATATGTTTGTAGAAAAGGCCTTTTGTACAATGCACTGATAGAGGGATGCAATGATTCGCCGATTTCACTATTAACCGCGCTTTAACTCATTAAGGTTAATTAATCGTAAAGGCTTCTCAACGCCGCATTTCTCTTGCACAGAACAAAACTGCTGCTGCTAAACAAAGTTATGTCAACTGTGCTAGTTTAAAGTTCCGAGCTTATACCGAGGCTAATACGCACGCACATTTGATTAACTATAGCAGCAGGCCGTTCACATATTGAGTCTTTTCCGCACGCAAATTCATCATTTCCAACGGAGATGTGTGCGTATTGGGAGCGGTGCACATGCAGCTCGCAAGCAGACCGACGCACACAGTAGAAATGAACTCACGCTGTAGTGGTGAGAGTTGTGCGTGGCTTTAAGTGCAATGTAAACAAAAGATACGTTAGACGAATTATTACAAATTATTAAAATGATTATGTATGTATGAACACAGATGATAACAACCGTTCATTTAAATACTTATCTAATATGTAGCTTAAATTAACACAAACATTTTTTTATTTATTATTAATTTTATTTGTTTATTCATTGTTCTGTCATTTATTTTCATTTTAAAATTATCACTCATGTTTAAATCAAAAACTTTTTCATTTATTTTTAAGTCCAAAGAGAGAAATGGACTATTGTTTGTTTTTTATTAATATTTTGTGCTGTATTATTTGATAACTGATCAGCAATAAACACTTTAAATAAAAAGCAGTTTTCTTGTGATTTTCTAAACTAGTAGTGTTTTGAGTTTAATAGATGCATAATCATGGTGTTAACCGTGAAACCATGATTATTCTTCCGACCATAATCGTACAACCAAAATCTATAATCGTTGCTTCCCTAACTGTAACGCAGTTCAAAACAAAAGATATGAATGTGTCTGAATGTAGAAGAAACCTACTTGAGCAATGCACTGTTTTTGCTGTGCTTCGTAATACAACATTTGAATATGTTTGTAAAAAAGCCACATTGTACAATGCACTGATATTATGTAGATTCAAAATACAATATATTAATATTTTAATGTAGAAAAAGCCAACGTAGGTGTCTTAAGGAGCAAAAATACAACATATGGGCTCTTATATGCAGTTGTGTCATCACTTATATTGCAAGTCATCTCTCTCCGGCCCCTCATTTGGGGTGCTTTTCATGAACTGGCCCCCATTACAAACTAATTGAAAAGCCCTGGCCTAGGCTACCTTGCTGAATGGTTTAACACTAGTGTATTAGACTATAGCTGTATCTCATTTCAGAGATTACATCCTCTGAAGAATGCATTCAAAGTACGCTGCGTCATCGCAGCGCGACGAAAACTCTCATTTCAAAAATATTCGAAGGCTCCTTTAAATACAGCCTCAAAATGCATCCTTCGTTTCCCAGGTAATGAAGGATACAACCGGTGGATCCTTTGCTGCCTCGAACGTTCCAAGATTCATTGCGCACTGAAAACAGCAGGAAGTTTTTAAAAGAAAACTCCGGTTTAAATGGATATCTAAACACATGTTAAAAAACAAAAGAGTATGACATGTCTTACTAAAGAGTGATTTTATAGACAGTTTACATGTTTATGTGTACATGTATAGAGCAAAGGAAATATATTTCCAGCTTCTGTATACCTTGTTTTGCCTTCAAAATAGCGCTTATTAACAGCAGCTGTTAGGCTTGCCTGGTGACTAGATCCGTCCTCTGTAGGCTAGATTGTCTCAAATCAAGACGCTCGGTTCAGCCTGTGTGGACTTCAAAGGACTCACCATTGAAGTCTGCATCCTTCAGAGGATGCAGCCTTTGAAATGAGACACAGCTTACTGTATGTGTGCCTTGGCTACTTTTCTGACCAGCTTAACTAGATAATGTGTACCTAGGCTACCTTGCTGACCAGTTT